>NC_084587.1:44507516-44807516 GCF_033807715.1 Cololabis saira
TATTTGGGGGTGGGGGTCCACGTAGCTAAAACTGTGAAACAAGATGTAAAATTAGACACTTTGAACTGCAGCTCGAGGAAAGATGCTGTTTTGTTCACATGAAGCTGACTGTGTCAGCTGCCATAAAAGACAGCAACAATGCTGACAATATTGGAACTTTTTATTATAAAAGGCAGCAAAACTAATGTCATTAATGCTCATTATGTCTCGGATTTATGATGTACATTGCAGAAAGGGACATATTTGACAGACAAGTATAAATCTTCCGCAGGGGGGGACACTCTCCTCTCACTCTTGCAAACAACCAAAGACACAGAGTGGGAGGCAGCAGCGTGAGACTACGATCCTGCTGCACTTGGGCGTCTGGGACAGGAAGGTCTCTCGAGGGTTCAAGCTGGAGGGCGAGGTGACGCTGCGACGCTCCCATCAGCTTACTATCAGCCAAGCATGTGCATACGAGTGCGTACACGCGCACACATGACCTCCCCTGTCAGTCGCCGTCTCTGCATTTGTGAGTCAGTGCAGGTGTCATCGCGTGCACACGTGTGTGTGTGTGTTTTCCAACATTTCCAACACGCACAAAATGCCTCAGATGTCACTTGCGCGCCCTGTTGCACCCTCAGCATCAGCTCCATGGCAACGGCACCACTTTCACACTCGGGTACACAAACTGTGTGCACTTTCCAAATAGTGAGTAGACACTGCCTGTGAAAAATACATGTGGCATCATAACGCATGGAAATATGTTCAAAATGGAACTTTTTGAGTTCTACAAATATTAACATTTATGAATGATGTACAGTTCAGCTTTACAGTTGAAATCTGCTGTATCCTACCATGTGCTTGCTGCTATTTTTACCCAGTTCATGCAAAAGGTACGTTTTTCTCACAGTGTAAATATTGTGCAACTGAAGCCATGTTACATAATGATATATACCCAGGAAATTCTACACCTTCACTTCAGTTGAAAAGCTGTTCATGAAGCATCTTAGCAACACAGTTGAGGGGAAATGTACATGTAGCTTTAAAATGACACAAGGTAACATTCACAGCCTTATCCTGCATCGCAAAAAACAGCCAATATGTTTCTGCCATTGGGGTAAAAAGGTCTTGACTAAAAATCTTAAAACTAGCAAAATAGTCTGAAAATGTGTTCTACTTTTCTTTTTACTTTCTTAGGAATGAGTTTTTGCAGGGTCCTGTATGAAACTCTTACAGCTACTTTGCTAATGAAGCTCACCGATGTCACGGTGGGTTTTTTCCAGCCCCCGGGTCTTGCACTCAGAAGGCGCGCCGATTTTTTCCAGTGTCCAGCAGCGGTACTGCAACAAAAAATCCCATGGGGCCCAGAAAGCTTTTTTCCCATAGACCGCATTAGTAAAAGAGAAGCCTCTAAAACTGTTCACAGGAACCTCCAGTTGTAATCACCGGCAATTACTAATCTTTGTATTCTATATTTTTAAGTCATGGACTTTATATCTGTCAAAAATGTTTTATAACGGCCAGAAAAGTCAAAGAAAAGTCTCTTTCTGGGCGTGACGTCACGGCTGACGTCACAGCCGTGTCCGTGCATTCCACGGATGTTTATATTAATATATATTATGTAATTATATTATATTAATACATTAATAATATATGTAATACTATACATGTAATAATATACATTAATTAAGATATTATATTAATACATATTATATTAATATTCGCGTCATTGCCCCGGGGCATGATGGAGGCCCCAGAGCATCATGGGAGGTGACTCAACTGCGCATGCTCTATGGGCCAGTGTATGCGGAAGTAAACCAGGAAGTCAGAGATTTTTTCGGCTTATGCGCTGGCTGAGCAGAATGCATTGAAATGAATGGGCGGCCATTTTTGACGTCCCATCCAGTTTTATAATAGATCCATGGTTTTTTCCCCTCAAGTGATTTCAGTTTACTAATCGCTTGTGATTTGCTTCTGTCTCTTCGGAAGGTTTTCAACAGTTTTATCTTGCATAACTGCTTCAGTCTCACTGAGAAATCACTTCTTCCGCATGAACGACCAGAAGTTCCTCGATTTCGCGGACGTTCCAGTTTTTTGTCGCCTCTTTTTCAATATTTCATGTGTTCCTGAATGAGTGTTCTGATGCACTGTGGGGATTATGTGTGTACGACATGTCGCACAGACACATTTTTAAGACTTATTTAAGGTGTAGGACTATTCAGACGGACCACCTTAATGCTAAACTAGTGCGCAAACACAAGTTCTGGTAACAGACCTCTCACAAACCTATGTAGACTGAAATCCTACGTCACATCGTTTCAGCTATCTGTCTGGGTCTCCTTAAAAAGGGTTCGGTCTGAACTCGGTTCTGTTAGAGGTCACAATAATTGCTAACTTCAGCTTCAAGGAGCCCTCTTCTTCTGAACTTTGTGTAATTTTATTTTATACATTTTATTTTGAAGTTAATATATGAGTCTGATTTAACAATTGATGCTGAATATTAAAAACTGGCCATTAATTGTCCAAGCGATTGATCTTCCTCTATATTCCTACATCTCACTGTATTTTCTGTCTGTGTCCTGAGCATTAAAACTCTCTCTCTCTCTCTCTCTCTCTCTCTCTCTCTCTCTCTCTCTCTCTCTCTCTATATATATATATATATATATATATATATATATATATATATATATATATATATATATATATATATATATATATATATATATACTGTATATGTCTCTTTAGCAATGGATGTAACAGATGCTGTTAATCTCAGGATTTGCAGGTCTAGGGCCCAAGTGAGACTCAGAAGCAGGTATGAATACACAGAGTACTTTACTTTAACCAAATGTGCTGTGCCAGCAGGTTACAAATAAAGCAGAAATCTAAAAAGAAAAGAAGGCAGTCCAAGGAGCAAGACTGAAAAAATGAAAACACAGGAATAATGTACGGACACAGGAGCTGACAAGAAGCGGATGTGAACAATCAGAATAGTGGAAGGAAAACAACAAATCCCAAACCAGGAAATTCAGCAAATACTAAGCTAAACAAACCTACTAGAAGAAAACCAAGACTACACACAGAAAAGAAAAATCTTTAAGCACTGTGGCACCACCACGATAGTCACTACATGTAAACTGATGTTTTTTTTTTCTTTCGCCATACATAGGTATTTTTAAACAACTCATGTGTTTGTTTCTGCTGACGTCATGGAATCTTTCACAAATGAATAACAAGCTCAAACTTTTCAAATTAAGTGTGTTCTTCTACTGACAGAATCAGTTTCACAACATGTTATTTAAGACGTCAGATGTGGCGCTTTGGGTGAACGGCACAGATTCAAGTTTTCAACTGGAAAAAAACAAAAATCCATTAACTGATTTGAGGTCAGTATGGATGTGGAACAAGTCCCTGATGTCCAGTAAAGTTGTTAATGTGCAGCTGAACTATCCAAGTCAGTGCAGATTCCAGAAATCAGACCTCCACTCTAGTGCATGAAAGGGTTCGTGATTTTTAACTGTTTTTCAATAACTCAGTCAAATGCTTCATTAGTTATCACAGACATCAGGCTGGTTCTTGCTGTTTTTTCATGTATGCTTTAAGGTCTGCTCTCATATTCTTCTGGCCTTTAGTTCCCTCCACAGACTTTACATTTGACTTGACTCCGTCTCTCCTGCTTAGGACTGTTGTCTCTGTAGCAGATATTCATTAGGTGATGACTGGCTTGTTTGGGGCTCCAGAATTGGTTTCAGCAGACTGCGTATTGTTTTCCTCCAGAATCTTGGCCTAACCCCGTTTTTGTCACGGTGCGGTTGAGTAGGACCCAGATGCAGGAGAGACACAGGGGCAGGAGTTCCAGAAAAGTAATTTATTTTAATGTAAAGCACTGCTGAACAGGAATGACTAAGAATGCAGGAGCTTACATGTAAACGTGACAAAATCCAAAACCTGACATGACACATGGAGGGCATAAACAGTACAGACCAGCAGGGAGCAAGGGAAAGACAGGACAAGAGTAAGTACAGTAAGTAAGTAAGTAAGTACATTTTATTTATATAGCACCTTTCACAGACAACCGAATGTCACAAGGTGCTTCATAAAAAATAAAACAACATCAATAATAACACAAATAAAACACTAAAATAAAAGTAGAAATACGATAAAAACAAGACAATACCTATCAAAGCCCCTAGATCAGGGGTCGGCAACCCAAAATGTTGAAAAACCCATATTGGACCAAAAATGCAAAAAACAAATATGTCTGGAGCCGCAAGTCTTTTATAAGCCTTAGAATGAAGGCAACACATGCTGCATGTATCTATATTAGTTAGAACTAGGGGAAGATTTTTTTTTTCATTATGCACTTCGAGAAAAAAGTCGAAATGTTGAGAAAAAAGTCGAAATGTCGAGAAAAAAGTTGAAATGTCGAGATTAATGTTGAAGTACAATCTCGAGAAAAAAGTCGAAATGTTGAGGAAAACTCAAAATTTCGAGAAAAAAGTCAAAATTTCGAGGAAAAGTCAAAATGTTGAGAAAAAAGTTGAAATGTCGAGGAAATAGTCAAAATTTTGAGAAAAAAGTTGAAATGTTGAGATTACAAAGGAAAGGAAACAGGAAGAAAAAAAAGAAAAAGAAGAAGAAAAAAAGGAAAAAAAAGGTCAAACATTTTTGAAAAAGCTCCAGGAGCCACTAGGGTGGCGCTAAAGAGCCGCATGTGGCTCTAGAGCCGCGGGTTGCCGATCCCTGCCCTAGATACACACAAAATGCTTGACAATACACAGGTGCGCACAATCAGGGCAGATGGGGAGACTAGAATTTAAACACAGGGACATGGGGTTTCAAAATAAAACGGTAACTTAAGTACTGAAACTGTGAAAAACTGTGACTTTAACTCAAAACCATGACCTTAACTCCAAAAAACGTGACAGTTTTCAGCGGATCTAAGCAGCTGGTGTCGCTCAGCGGACTTGGAGCAGCTCTCAGACCAGTATCTCATGAGTGAAACTTCAGCATTCTCCTCGGATGTCAACCAAGGTGGACTCATTTCACCAAACAAAATCTCTGCCTGACAGAAGACACAACCCTTGGTGAGAAGTTTCAGAGTCAGATCAGACAAAATAAATAAAAAGCCCCAAAGCATCATTCTTAAAGCCATGCAGGTTAATGGGTTCATTGCCATTTTATTTCTGAAATGTATTGGCTGCTTTAATTTGCATGTTTGTCTTTTTTGTCTTGCTTATTTCTCTCCTGTTCCTCCTTCCCGAGGACAGCAAGCTGAACATCGTGGATAACCGTCCTTATTCTACAGAGTTTTATGATCTCATGTCAAGTGAGTCATGCAAAACCAGTGCTTTATTTACTTAAAGGAGCCGTCTGTAAGAAATGTCCAAAACTGGTACTGCAGTCACTTTCAAAATATTGTTGAGCGGCGTGTACCCTCCCCCTCCTCCCCCCGACCAGAGGTTGCCAGGTAGGCTGCAGAATGCAGCAGGAACGTAGGCTGCCATGGCTGCGATAATTAGAGCCGAGCTGGCAACCCGGATGCCGAAACAATACTGACTTGGTGATTGGGAGATAGGTGGAGGGTGGAGCTTCAGAAACAATACTGACTTGGTGATTGGGAGATAGGTGGAGGGTGGAGCTTCAGAAACAATACTGACTTGGTGATTGGGAGATAGGTGGAGGGTGGAGCTTCAGAAACAATACTGACTTGGTGATTGGGAGATAGGTGGAGGGGGGAGCTTCAGAAACAATACTGACTTGGTGATTGGGAGATAGGTGGAGGGTGGAGCTTCAGAAACAATACTGACTTGGTGATTGGGAGATAGGTGGAGGGTGGAGCTTCAGAAACAATACTGACTTGGTGATTGGGAGATAGGTGGAGGGTGGAGCTTCAGAAACAATACTGACTTGGTGATTGGGAGATAGGTGGAGGGTGGAGCTTCAGAAACAATACTGACTTGGTGATTGGGAGATAGGTGGAGGGTGGAGCTTCAGAAACAATACTGACTTGGTGATTGGGAGATAGGTGGAGGGTGGAGCTTCAGAAACAATACTGACTTGGTGATTGGGAGATAGGTGGAGGGTGGAGCTTCAGGCCAAAACAAAAAATGACAACATAAACATCAGTTGAGGGCTGCAACTCCTCTTTTTAAACTGGAATATCCTGGCTTGAGTGCTGTTGTCAGTGACATTAGTATTTGAAATTAACATGATTTTTAAATGTCTGTTGACATATCGGGGTCATTTTATGATTCGTTTTATTATTGCTCTTACATACAGCTCCTTTAAATAACTTTACGTGTAAATTCAGTATACCAAATGATATTCTTCTGAAAACAAGCAGAAACTCGCCACCTTATCACAACATTTGTTTGACGTCTTCATCTTTCTCTCCTGCAAAGAATCATGGGAATAAGCAGCAGCTGTATCAGTCATTTAATTGGAAATTACATTTCATAAATGAATCCCTTTCATCATTTTTCAGCCCCTTTTGGTGAGCCAATTTTAATTTGTTGGAATAGACATATTTTGAGTTTGGGCTGAACATTTTACACAATGAAACGTATTAAAGATTAAAATAGCTCTGCTTAATAGCGCCAGGATGCAGCCTTCCTAACTGCGTAGTGAACATTTCATCTATCTAACACTGCATGTTTAATCTGAACCAAGAGACTTCCAAAAGCTTCAATAATGAAAAGACCAAAAAAAGTGGGTATTAACCTCACGAAGAACACTGAGGGAGGTGATTTCTCCTCTGCATCTACCTGACCTTGTGAACTCTAAGTAATCCCATTATAGACTTGAAGGAAAAGAAGAAAAAAGATAATGCATCTTTGTTTTTGGGTATTAGATTAATGGAGAGTCATGATGTTTGTCAACGACTGCTGGAGTCTATTTTAGTCTGTTTTAGCATTAAAAAAAATCAAGATTAACAACACAGGGGCAAATGGGAACTCAAATGGTGGCATCAGACATATTTATAAGTTTTGGGGTGGAGAGTTGACTTCTCATTAAGATAGAAGTAAATATAAATATAAAAGAACCAAGGGATTAATAGAAGCTGTTGCTTGATTGGAATGTGACAGGGAAGTCAGACAGCAAAAGGAAGATTTCTCAACTTGACAATAATTAGATACTAACGCCATCTGTTCAATTTCCCTCTTAAGTTCTGTGTTTTGTTGCTTGCAGAGGAAGCAGTGATTTTTTTTTTAACCTTGCCTCACCTCACTCAACATGGAATAGGATGTTTTCATAATCTCAGAGAAAAATCATTTTGTCTTTGTATTTTCAGACAGCGTGATCAAACAAGGAATTGACTTTAGGCAGGAATAAGGCCCCGCCAAACACACCACTGCCCTGGATGCCATATTTGTTTGCATGGGATGGATTACGGTGAAGGAACCAACAGTAATGGTGCATTTTGGAGCCATTATAAGGTTGCAGACTCAGACTGTCGCAATAAAATACCAAGTTTTTTTTATTTTTAACACGGGAGACGCAGAATACAAAAACATGCGGCCAGCTGCATGCCAAACTGGTTGGTTAGAACAAACTCCCGACAAAATGCATTTGAAATGATCCATTCAAAATCCATCAGGTTTACTCATGCTAAAACTCAACAATAGTAGTTTTTCATTCGACCTCTTTACTTCATCCAAAATAACAAACATAATGATCAGAGACATCAGCAATGATATTCAACTAATATTGTACTGTTTTATTTATTCTGTGACAAATATCATGTCTGAAATTGGTCATACCCTTTCCAGAGATCAATTTCACAGGATTTATGTGCCATAGCAAAAACAAAATGGCTTTTGTAAGTGCTAATAAGCTTTCTGCATGTCTCCAGCAGGATTTTACAAACTCCACCGTGTTAGCCTGGCCATGCATCCTATTCTTTCTTTATTTTTGCTTTTTTAATACAAAGAATTAGTCTGGTTTATCTGGATTCAACTTGGATTTCCATGGTACAGTAACAAGGGACACAGAAGAAACTGCTGCTGTAGGATGTTATCAGATCCATTTAATTGGGTCTGATGGAGAATTTTCTTGAGGAGGTTGGGCATTACCCGGCCAGATGACTGAGTCAAGTTACTGGTCTTTCAGGTTGGAGAGATCCATCACCATCGTTTCGGTCTTTACAAATGTTCTCTCCTTGTTTTCTGGATGGGATTCAGAGATTCCAAAATGCTGATATTCTTCTCTGTTATACATTAAACGCTGTGTTTTTTAGATCATTGTTTTGTTGTAAGGTCCAGGACAGTTTCATCCTTTAATCCCAGAGCAATCATTTTTCATGATGCTGTTTGATTTTATGGGAATGTTTTATCCATTGCTTTAAAAACACACAGAAAAATCAGAGCTGTGCAAAGTTGAAAGATAAAAAAAAGACTTTGTTAGACCAATCTCCATATAAAATGAACATTTGCAGACAAGACCAGCTGTGGACTACAGATAAAGATCTGATCACATTTTATGACAAACAAAAAAAAAAACAGTAAACAAAATTATTCATCCATTCAATATATCCATATTTTTTTTTTACCTTTTCATGAACACAACCTTGTGGTGTTTGAAGCAGCCACATGCTCAAGGTGTCCATATGTGACCTGCGTGATATGCCACCTGCTCAAAGAATCTCCCAGAGCAGCTCAGAAAGAAAGTGGTAACATCTGCTTTATTCCTGGTCTCAGTGGCAATTTCTTAATTTTGGTGGATTTATGACAAAGGGCAACAAAGTAGATGGGTATATTCTTTTGAATAAACAGTACTTTTTGTCTGGAAAGATGCAGCATTTTTCATTTAGCTGGTGAGGTATGAATGGTATATCTGTACAGTATGTAGCAGAAGAGTGGTATGTGGTTTAAAAAAACAGCCATGGAAACTTGAGTAAAACATATTTTGTTGCTTTGAGAACTACCCATAGTCCCTTTTCAGTACTGCTACATACTGTACATATTATGTTTATTGCAGGGAATCTGGCATATGTGTTACTTTTGAATTTGTGTACGGACCTGCTAAGTAAACAGCTAACGCGACTAAGTGATATTCACATCTGAGAAAGACAATGCAGATAAGTCAGTCACATCTTTATTGGCAACCCAGTCTCACATCAAAATGTGAAATAGCAACAATTATCCACAGTACAAAACGTATTAGTTTCACAATAAGGCCTCTCAAATTGTGACAGGTTCACGTTTTTTCCCCTATTATTATCTATTGGCCTGTCGAAAATTCATGTGACTGCCCGCAGCTGCCTTGTAAAAATAAAAACATGGCGGCCATCCTTGTCTTTCTTAGTGGAAAGTGCATTATTTTAAGGTAGTTTTGACATGTAAAAGCATTTTGATCATATTTCTAGCGAGGAATATACATTGAAATTTCATAATATTCGTTCAGTTGCTGAATATGATCTTTGGTTTGTTAGTTATTACGATGAATCTTTCAGTTCTCGGGATAAAATTGTTACAGTTTTACATTTTCTGTTGTTGCTATGCTGGTTGTTAAGTACGCCGCTATAGACGAAACCAAGTGGCTTGTATGCTATTTGATTTATTCTTTACATTATGTAGTTATATGAGCTCTTAAGATATTTGTGTTATTTTGTGTAATTTTTGATGATATTAATATAGAAGAAAATAAAATGGATTATAGTGCCCAGGGGATAACACATTTTTTTCTTCTTTGAATTTCGGCACCCCCATGTTTTTGTAAGACAACCCGGAAATTATTGCTCGCTCCAAAAAAGCATGTTTTTAAAAAAAAAATATTATTATACCTTTTGTTTGACTAGACAATCAACAAATTAATTGATTTTATGGTGCTTGCAGTGTAAATAAAACCTATAAAGTACTATCCATACATATATGTTGTGTTGGACACTCACATTGGTCAATTAAGTTTTTGAAAGAAAAAGAAGAACATGGCGTAATGAATCTAGCCACATGTTAGGGCCTCTTTGGGTTTTTTATTGACGTTTCTGTAGTGGAACAAAATGTCTCTATTAGTCTGATGCCAACCACAGACCTCACTCTAAAAAAACCATTCCAATATGATTCAAGTCGAGCAGAGGACAAATAGTAATCTCGTCCGGGTTGATGTATATATTAGTGGGGGGACTCGATTAAAAAAATGTATCTAATTAATTAGAGGCTTTGTAATTAATTGATCGCATATCAATATTTGACACGAGAAGCAACATTTTTCAATTTAAATTGATTTTGGTATATGACTGAATCATTAAATTGACACATAAATGAGCTTAAACAACAACATTGTGTTTATTTTGTGTTTATCCTTGGAATAAAATAAACAGACCAACAGTTCAACATAAAGTGCCCTTTTTCTGCCATAAATGGTTTTGAAAAACAACAGAAACAAAAATGATCCATCAACTGATGACAGCCCCTCCTATTCTGCCAGTGTCCTGAGCAAAATATCTTTGCAACATAGGCCATAACAGTTTGATCAACATTAGTGTGACTTAACAGTAACAACCAACCCATTGGCCTGGCATCACAATACTTCTTCTCCTCCTATTTCTCCCTCTCTTTCAGCCAGTTGCTGAGACAAACAAGAATGTTGACATTTTCAGAGCTGAGGGCTGCGCTCTTCTTTTCAACTATGTTACCTGCAAGTGAGAAAAGTCTCTCACAAGGGACAGTTGTGGCAGGTCTAGCCAGATACTTGCTGGCCAGGACGGACAGTTGTGGATGGGCCCCTGCATGAGTTGACCACCGCGGAAAACACATGGAAGCGCACAATGAGCACTGAAAATCTGCAAGAGAAATAACAAACAGACACGGGAACAGGCAGAGACATGAGCAGCAACTATCCCTGGTCCCCGGGACCCAATCAAAGCTAAGCTAGGCTACCGCGACTATCTAACCCCCAAAACTGCAGAACGAGCATGCAGGTGAACGAGCAGGTGTATATGTCTGTGTAGCGCTGTGTGTGTGTGGTGTGTGGTGTGTGTGTGTGTGTGTGTGTGTGTGTGTGTGTGTGTGTGTGTGTGTGTGTGTGTGTGTGTGTGTGTGTGTGTCTGTGTCTGTGTCTGTGTCTGTGTGTGTGTGTGTGTGTGTGTGTGTGTGTGTGTGTGTGTGTGTGTGTGTGTGTCCAATCAACAGTCCAATCAATGCTCCACCTGAACTGTAACTATAGTGGCCACGGGAAGACGCAGCTAGGGAATCCACGGTGGTGGACTGGAACCCAGGCAAACTCCGGCCACCCGGCATGGGCCGGACATGTGGCCAGGAGGCCCACACCCCCCAGGCCAACGACCCCCACCCGGCGAGAGGCCAGCCTGCCCGGAGAGACAGGGCCACCCCGACCATTGATGCGGGCAGGTGCACCCGCCCCTATGAAAGCGGCCCTCCAGGACCAAAGGAGCGCCCGCCGCACAGGCAGTGGGGGGGACCGGAGACGGGCCCGGAGAGAGGGAACCCCCCAACAAGACGACACCCACGTGGGCCCGACAACGGAGGGCCCCAGACCCAGTGGCCTGTTTTTTTTGCCCAAGTGCTGTTTGCTCCTGGTGTAGTTCCTCTGTATTAGCAGGGCTGTTTAAAATGGCCCACTATTTTGGAACATTTTGCCAGCATGTCATTAAACCGTCAACAAGGCAAACAGTGATGGTTCTTTGCAAACACGGCATATGTACAAATGGGAGCTGTCTAGCTGCAGCGATCATGGTTCGGACGCTGTCTGTTCCAATTGTGGTGACTTTTTGTTGAACTCCCCAGGCCTCTGCTACAGAGACAAACTGCTCAACGCAGTTTTCAGCATAGTGTCTGGTGGTCGTCTTCTGCATGGTTAGGGCGAAAGACTTAAGATGCCATTCTCTGTCAGTGACGTCAATAGTGTTTGCAGTCACACCGAGGTAATTTGTATTGCTTAAGCTGGGCATACACTCTGCGATATTTTAAATCGTTTGAGTCAGCCCCATCTCACACTGCATGACTAGATCGCTGAGTTCAAAAGTTCACAGCCCACGATTTATGGTCTCACACTGTACGACCCGATGATCTGATGCGACCCGTCTGCTCACACTATACGATCATAATCCTCACGTCGGACCTCTGTGTACTGGAACTCGAGGCCGGTTTTGTGGGGGCGGGGGGGGGACAGGGGTGGGCTGTGGCTTTTTCTGTATGGACCAATCAGATGAAGGGGGGGGTATTAACTGCCGAAGGAATGGCATAAATTGCGGCTAAATTACACAATTAATTCAAAATGGCTGACTTCCTGTTCGGTTTCGGCCATGGCGCCAAGAGACTTTTCTTTAAGTTGCGACATGATACAGGTGTGTACCGATTTCCGTGCATGTACATCAAACCGTATTTTGGGGCTTGAGGCACAAAGTTTTCTAGGGGGCGCTGTTGAGCCATTAGGCCACGCCCATTAATGCAAACCATTAAATATCTAATTTTTCAATTTCAATCAAAATATGGTGACTTTTCGGGCACTTTTAGGGGGGCAAAAAGGCCCTCCTTTCGTCGAAAAAATAAAAAAAGAAGAAAGAAAGAAAAATGAAAATTCCTGTAAGTGCGAAGGCCCTAATGAAATAAAATGGTGAACACTGAGTGCTTGCATCAGATATATGACTGGATCTTTGTATGAATGAATATGTTTGCTTTCATTGGCTTACAAAACACATTCGATTGAACGAACTATGGCATGCTGACATAAATAAATAAGAATAGTTGGTCTTTTCAACCCTAACCAAAGGATTTCAAAGCCTAAATTAATGCCCTGGCTTGCCAGCAGTATTGTAATCTCAGAAGATGACTCTTTTGGTTACTATTTACACTAAAAACAATAACAAACAAATAAAAAGCTTCATTTTATTATATGCAAGGCCTTCAAAGTGCTGTCTGAAACTATAGAGCTAAAACAAACAACATCATTGGAGAGGTCTTGACTTGGAGAGTAACATATGTCAATATGAAGATTTTACATGGCTTCTGCTTTGACATAATGACCCTTGAACCTTAACCCTAGTGCATGTTTGAAGGCTTTTAATCCAGCAACAAAAGGGGCTACAGCCATGAGACCAAATGTTATAGAAAGCTCTTGACCTCAGCTATCATATGTCAACATATGACAGATGGGGGGTTACTGTCATATAGGTAAAATATGGTTAAATTAATTTTCACACATTAAACAATTAGATTTTTTAACGGTGATTAAAACTTCGAATTCTAAGTAAAACACAAAAATATTTTTAAAACTACATATCCCTATATCCACACCCTCCAGCTAGCTAACAATCAGCACCAGAGTTGTAGTTCTTCCGGGGTTTTTTTACTTACTTTTTTTTTTTTACTTACTTTTTTTTCGAGGCTTGGCGCTACATAGGGGGGCGTTGCCGAAGATTCGGCACACTTTGCAAGTCCAGGCAGGTCTTGCAGGATTGAACATCAGCAAAGGTAAGGAATGAACGCATATGTTGATGCAATTCAGAAGCTAGCCTATATGAAAATGTACACACACACACACACACACACACACACACTGACCTTTTACAAATAAATACACAACAGACCACCAACCCATCCATCCATCCTTCCTTCCTTCCTTCCTTCCTTCCTTCCTTCCTTCCTTCCTTCCTTCCTTCCTTCCTTCCTTCCTTCCTTCCTTCCTTCCTTCCTTCCTTCCTTCCTTCCTTCCTTCCTTCCATGCTTCCATCCTGCCAAACAACCAACCCATCCATCCATCCGTCCGTCCGTCCGTCCGTCCTTCCTTCCTTCCTTCCTTCCTTCCTTCCTTCCTTCCTTCCTTCCTTCCTTCCTTCCTTCCTTCCTTCCTTCCTTCCTTCCTTCCTTCCTTCCTTCCTTCCTTCCTTCCTTCCTTCCTTCCTTCCTTCCCTCCCTCCATCCATCCATCCATCCATCCCTGCATGCTTCCATCCTGCCAAACAACCAACACACCACCCATCTATCCTCTAGAGCAGGGGTCTCGGACACACCTGATTCAAATTAATGGTCGTCATCAAGGTCTGGAAAGCTCTGTTGGTGTCACAGCTCCTTTTATCACGGTGTGCTGAAGCAGGGAAACATCTGAAACATGCAGGAATGCGGCCCTCGAGGACTGGAGTCCGAGACCCCTGCTCTAGAGTGATTTATAATGTATACCTGTTTATTTGTTTCTTTAGGACTTTGACCCCAAGTTTCTTAGGATTTTGGTTCGACTATTATTATGAATGTCGTCCTGACTTGGCAGTCAGACATTAAACCTTTGGTGGGCACTGACAAATATAAGTTATGATTTTAAGTTTTAAAGAAATAGTGCAGAGCCTCTTCTTCATTAAATGCATTTGATGTTCAGGGCCTGGATAAGAAAGAATGTATGAACAAGGTTGTTTACTCCTGATATGCCACTATGGAGAACCCACAGAGGCCCCCTTTCTTATTGCTGGTAATCCAAGGTCAATATGAAGTGCACAAACACACTGCGGCTCCCATCATACCATGTTCTTCTGTGGTGACCAGCTGGCCATTATCTGCCTACAAAATCCATATATCAGTAGCCTTACTAGAACCAACAGATTGATTTGTGCATCATGTCCAACTGGAAAAAGAAAAGGTCACAGTTATTAAGACATAAAAACACTCAGCAGGGAATGTTGTGGCATTCAGCAGCATAAGAAATAAAGTTGATTTAAAACCAAATGTGCATCGCTAAATGTCAACACAGCTCACACATGTCACAGCTGATTTTATTACCGGATTTAGACTTGACAATCTGCCGCATTTTAGGGCTAAGGCATTGAAGCTGTGAGCCTACTCTACAGAGGATTAATATTCCTGAATCCCCAAAGCTTAGGGAATAACTTCATTGTCAGTGTTGAAAAAGCTGGTAGATCCGGCTGTGAAGTTTTTTCCCTCAGGGAACACCAGCTGAGGAGTCTGCTATTGGACAGATAATGTTATCCTTTGAAATCCCACATATTTGTTTGTATATACTTTATCTGCTGGTTTCAGCTCTCTCAGTGTCTGGCTAATATTAAGACTTAAAACATGATGCTTTTTTCTTAGAATTGTACAGGAATATATTGTGCATGTTGTGCAGTAGCAATAAAAAGTATGTGAACCCTTTGGAATTACTCTTTTGCATTACTTTAGTATAAATGGCGGTGTGGTCTTCATCTAAGTCACAGAAACAGATAAACACAATGTTAATATTGAGCACATAACACAATAAGAATGACACGATAATGTGTCATGTGTTCATTTAACTATCATGTTGGTGAAAAAATACAAGTTATCCCTTTGACAAATGATTCCAAACTTAGGTAATAAGAGTGAGTAGATTGCTCACCAGGAGTCCATTTCATCAAATGATGTTGGAGGAGAGGAAAATGAATGATTTCAACATGTTAAGATTTGCTGTTCATGAGAAGGATCTGTTGATGTGCATGGCTCACGGAAATGTAGGAAAGGTAAAGGTAAGAAAGCGGTCCAAAGTCATCTGAAGTTGTTTATTCATCCCATAAGTGGACACATTTTTTTTTGTGGATACAGTTTAATTTTATTTTTTTTAGGTTATTTCAATTTATTTTATTTGTAGGGCTCCAATTCCCAACAAAAGTCATCTCAAAGCACTTCACACAGAAAAGGAGATCAATAAAGTCCTGTTAAGCGAAACACAATTCCAATCCAATTTATTGTAATTCAGTTAATCTAATACTTTCCAAATGAGGACAGTTTTAAAGTTTAAATATTGTCAATTTATAAAAAGCAGCATAGCTAAAAATCCCAACAGACTGCATCGACTCTCAAGTCGAGGCTATCCCCCATCTCAAAGAAAGCACAAGATGGAGAAATGCACTAAGCCAAGACGAGTCCAAAGGAACAACGTAAAATCTTCATTGAGTTTAAGAATAGCCCAGAAGTATCAGTGAAACAGAAAAAACGTCTTGTTTCATACATAGATTTATACATAGATTTCCGAACAGGTAAGGTGTCCATGGCAGAGCATCATGGAGGAGTCCGTTGCTTGGTGCTTGAAGTCTAACAAAGATCCATCTGTTGACTTCCACTTATCTGAAATTGGGAGTGGTAAAGCAGCCTAAGCAGAAATGCCCAGACCTCTGTGTCCCCAGCCACCTTTTCTAGCTCTTCCAGGAGAACACAGAGGGTTTACCAGGCCAGGTAATAGAAATAAGGCGCTTATCCACTAGTACCTACTCAGCACGCCCGACTCGGCACGCCTCGTCCTGCCTCGTCCCGCCTCCACTCGCCTCGTCCTCGTTTGTTTTTCAACACCCAGGTGAGAAGTAGGAGGTTGGAGCGAAGCTGCTGTGACATATTTGATAGTGTGATCTAAACAGAGAAGACAACACTAAAGATGTAGAACCTGGAGGAGATGATAGATGTGCTGCTGGGTCTGTGACTTGTGTTCGATATCAAGTTAAAAAATGAGAGTGAAAGAAGCTTCGAGCGGCGACGCTTTTTAAAATTTTTTTGTTTGTGTCGGCTGATGAGAAATCAGCTGAGAGCCGCGAGCGGCTGGTAAGTGACAGAGCTCCTGGTGGATCTGGTCGTTCCTTATCGCCCGTCTAGATCCCTTTTTAATTCTATCCTCAGCCACTAGGTTTATGAACATCTGCACCTCAGAGTTGGATCACGAAACAGACTTTTGCGCTGCCATTGCCTGTCGAATAAAATGAGGAAGCCGCGGGCTGCTCTCGCGCTGACTCCCGCTTCCTGTTTCAAACACCTGACGGCCCCGCACCCCGACCAATCAGTGGTGTGTATTGTGATGACGTCAGATCCAGGGCTGACTAAGCAAGCTTAGAACCTCGGCAGAAAAGGGAAAGAAAAAGTATCTACTCGGCCAGCCCCTACCCGCCTCGGCCTGTAGTGGAGAAGCGCAAGACGGGGGCATGGCGAGTAGAGGGGCGCTGAGTAGGTACTAGTGGAAAAGTGCCAATAGTCTCTCCAGCGTGCCCTGGCTCTGTCCAAGAGCCTCATCCTAGGTGGACATACCCAAAACCCCTCAGAGGGACTTGTCATGGGGACATTGTCACCGGATGCCTATTACTTCCAAAGAGCAACCTTGCAATTCACAATGCTATGAGGAAAATCTAGACTGGTGAAACACAAGTTGACTTGTCTAGGAAGAATAATCCATATGGTACAAAACGTTTACATGCTTACCAACATCAAAACATCATCCAATAAGTGAAGTATGGTGGAGGGAGCATCATGATTTGGGCTTCCTTCACCTGGACCATTTGCCATCATAATTGGAAAATATATTGCTTTTGAAGTGGCTCGGTCAGTTCTGGTCCAAAACTACCTAAAGTGCTTACTTGAAGTCATTGCTGCAGACACACTCAATGTTTAACACATATATTCAATTAAAGATACAATAACTTACAATTGCCCTCTCAGTTATGGTACACTGTCAATTATTGTGACAAAGATCAGATCAAATTTTATGGGGGGTGGTAGTCTAGTGGCTACAGAAGTGGGCTTGGGTCTTGAGGAAACAGCTTCAAGCCCAGGAATGGCAACCAAGATGAACCACCTTGGGCCCCTGAGCAAGGCCTTAACCCTAAATGCTCCATGGTGTGTATGTCTCAGATGTAATTCGCTTTGGATAAAAACAGCTGCTAAATGACAGTAGTCATAGTAGTAGTAGTAGTGTAGAAAATCCATTTTATGGGTTCACATACTTTTTCTTGTTGCTGCACGCATCTTGGCATGCTGAGACATGTGATTATTTATATAAACAATAACTCAAAATGAAATACTTCAAATGTAAGTTTTGACATTCTTCTAATACTTAGCAGTGAGCAGCTCTGTTAGATTGTTTTTCTCTTGGAACAGACCTCTGATATTTTTTTCACCTGAGAGAATACTACCCATCTGTTGTTCCAGACCGTATGCCAGCATGTACATACTTCAATACCCAGGAGAATCTGAGCTATGTCTAAAGAGACAAGGATCAACAGTTTTGTTCTCTATCTTAACTGTGTGCAGGTTGGAGCAGAACATAAAAAGCAAAAGAAAAAAGAAGAGGGAAAACCAGTCAGTGAACAAGCGAGGTGAAAAGGTACTCTTCCATGCAAAGGAAATCATTCTTTTGAGACTTTATTACAGTAGAAATCTGTTATTGACGGAGTGTGTGTGGGAGAAATAGAGAAGCTTGGAAGGCGTAAAGAAAAGTATGTTTAAAGGGATTACCAGTCAGCAAAGGAAGATAATACACATGTTTCTCTGTAGAACCAACAGAATGAAATGAAACCATGACATGTACTGTATTAACATGATACATATCAAGACTAGGGGCAGCACGGTGACTGGGTGGTTAGCACTGTTGCCTCACAGCAAGAAGGTTCTTAGTTCGACTCCCGGCGGGGTCTTTCTGTGTGGAGTTTGCATGTTCTCCCTGTGCTTGCGTGGGTTCCCTCCTCGTACTCCGGCTTCCTTGCACAGTCCAAAAACATGCATAGTCGGTTAATTGATGTTTCTCGCCTGTGATTAGCTGGGATAGGCTCCAGCACACCCCCATGACCCTGCAAAGGATAAAGCGGGTATAGAAAATTGATTGATGGATGGATATCAAGATTTATATGGGTTTCCCTACAAAAAGAACCCTGGAGTTGGTAGAGTTGGCAGGGCAATTAAATGCCTGGTCATAGCATGAAAAGATCATTTTTCAGTTGGTCTATAGTATGTAGGGAATTATATAATAGTACCTTAGGTCCCATCTGAGGCTTCATGGACAAGTTAAATCATGGACACAAGGCGTTCTTCTGGTTACAGGCACTTATTTTCCACCTCCATACTGTCAAAACATGCCGTGGACAAATGTTGTAAGAACTGAATAAGATAAATACACAAACATAAATTACCTTGAGGTAATGTTGTACAGAACACTCTCATAGAGAGCAACAAAAGAACAATGAGAAACATAGAAATGTACATACCTCATTGGCCGCATTAACTAAAGGGAGATAAAAGGAAACTTCAATCCTGTCTTCACATACGATACAGGAACAAACTTAAACGTCCTCTAATTTCCCGGACCGTCAACACAGACAGGTGTGCTTGCCTCTAGCGTGTGGTCATGCTCAATATGCATCAACAAAAACATAACCTTATGCAACTGCAGCTGTAGCTGTAACATTAGTTCCGCTATTTAAATATTATTAAAGTCTTTTTAAACATTGATTCTTGTGTCTGTGCTTTTCCATTACATTTATATGAATTAACATAAAATATAATCTTATATAAACATAAATTATTCTTATTTTAACCCAAAATTATGAAAAGAGCTTAAACTGTATAACTGTCTCTGATGGCACCTACACTCCCACCAAATCACTGGTGATTTCTCTTTCTTTCCTTTTTTTATTATTATTACTTGGTGTAAGAAAAAGTAATGGGAGGGCCCTGCACTGAGCTCAAGTCTACTCCTTACTTGAGGAGTGAGCAGGCCGCTTCTTTTCACCAGACAGGGTGGGCTTCTCTGGCCGGACGTAGCGCATGGAAGGATCACGTTATTCCGGCCAGATCCTCCCCAACCCATCTGGCCAGAGGGGGCATGTGTAGCCCAGGACTGCTGCATGTTTTTGTGAGGGTAGCTCACATTAGCTACCCAAGGGAACACGAGGAGGACATGCAAACTCCACACAGAAAGGCCCTTTGCCAACCCCACCCAGGCTGTGGGCACTGAAGGGAACTTAACACGCACTCAGTGCCCACAGCGTCCCCGGCAGGAATTGAACCCAGGACCTTCTTGCTGCTACAATGCTAATTGTAATAAACCTAGCCTTTTAACCTTTAATTCTAACAGACTATGTTTTTACAGTGCAAATCTTAAATTTTAACCAACAATGTTTTTATAGTGCAATAATGTGTCAGAAAGCTGTGGATACAATAACAAGATGTGGGAAGATTTACAGATCCACGGCACTGACAGGATTTGGATGTTAAAACATCTGGTCAGGATCACTCCTGGTGGGAAATAAATAACTGGGATAAGACTGCAGTCCCCTGATGGGATCAAATGTCTTAACTGACTTGGAATTCTCATTGGATATCCTCGATAAGACGTAAAATGTGCAATTCTAGAGAGGGAGGTTTGTTAAATTTTTCTTGTCACGTTCATCTTATATCCAGCAATAGATTTATCACCAAACTGTATAAAAATACAGACACCCTATTGGGGGAGGATATTTTATTCATTCTTTTGTTTTAATGTCTTCCATAACTAAGTCTAAGCTGTGCTAACACACTGAGCTGCATTTATATTAGATGAAAAACATCATGTTATCAGGACTTTTAGCCTTTGTGCAAACAACCCTTTTAATTAAGACTGCTCAGTTGTGCTCCGAGCTCACATTTGTACAGAGAATGAGTATGCAAGACAGAACAAGAGAGAACAATAATAACAATTAAAGCTACAGCAGCGATGAACGGGCCCTCGCACCCTTGTGCACGTTCAGGCGTGCTGCAGTGGAAGCGCTTGTATGACTTGCATGTAGATGTCTTCAGGCCTGGACATTTAGCGGATGGCACCAGCCACGACTCTCTATATCAAACCATTCAAAAGTTATGGCAGATAGTAGGAACTATCAGATATCGACCAATCAGATGAAGGAGCGGGGCTAATTTGCAACAATTATGTTCAAGGACTCATAACTGAGTCCGATGACACCACCCACGAGTCTTTATGTCAAACAATTCAAAAGTTATTGCAGAAAATCAGAACTATCACATATCGAGCAATCAGAAGAAGGGGCGGGGCTAATTCATGCCAATGAAGGTGAAGTACCCAAAAATGAGTCTGATGACACCACCAACGACTCTGTATGTCATACCATTCAAAAGTTATTGCAGAAAATAGGATCCATCAAATATTGATCAATCAGAAAAAGGGGCGGGGCTAATTCATGCCAATGAAGGTCAAGTACTCAATACCGAGTCCGATGACACTACCCACGAGTCTTTATGTCAAACCATTCAAAAGTTATGGCAGAGAATAGGGACTATCAAATATTGACCAATCAGAAGAAGAGGCGGTCGCTAATTTGCACCAATTATGTTCAAGGGAATCAAAACCGAGTCTGATGACACAACCCACGACTCTTTATGTCAAACCATTCAAGTTATGGCAGAAAATAGGAACTCACATATCGACCAATCAGAAGAAGGGGCGGGGCTAATTCATGCCAATGAAGGTCAAGTACTCAATACCGAGTCAGATGACACCACTCATGACTCTTTATATCCTACCATTCAAAAGTTATGGCAGAAAGTAGGAACTATCAAATATGGATCAACCAGATGAAGTGGGGGCGCGCTTTTTGGCATCTATCGTCGCCACGGTAACGCTTTTGACTGAGAAAAGTAATGTGCGTCGTTGCAGGATCGAGATGCACATTTTGATGTATAACACACCTGGGTGCACATTACGGTTCGGGACGTTTTAACGGCCGAAGACATGGCATAAATTGCGGCAAAATTACACGATTAATTGAAAGTGGCCGACTTCCCGTTCGGTTTCGGCCATGGCGCCAAGAGACTTTTCGTTACGTTGCGACATGATACAGGTATGTCCCGATTTTCGTGCATGTACGTCAAACCGTATTGTGGGGCTTGAGGCACGAATGCACACTATTGAATATCAAATTTTTCGCCAGGCCTGGCTTGCGTGCAAAATTTGGTGACTTTTGGGGCACGTTTAGGGGGGCAAAAAGGCCCTCATTTCGTCGGAAGAAAGAAGAAAGAAAAATTCCTACAGATACAATAGGGCCTTCACACTGTAAGTGCTCGGGCCCTAATAAAGAAAAAAAAAATTTCCTACAGATACAATAGGGCCTTCGCACTGTAAGTGCTCGAGCCCTAACTAGAAAATGTAAGGACATTTTGAAATGGGAATGCCCTACTGCCCATTCGTCCCCTCTTGATAATAATGGCCAATCAACCAAACCCCCTGCTTCACAGGGAGCCTGGTTTGGGTTGTGCAGTTTGGGTTTGTTAATAATGGCCGCTTTTTGGCATCTAGAGTTGGCACGGTAACACTTTTGACGAAGAAAAGTAATAGCCATCAAAGCACGAAGGAGATGCATGTAATGATGTATGCCTTGCCTGGGTGCACATTGCGGTCCGGGCAGCATTAACAGATGGTTTATTCACATGCTCCCCCATACAAACGCATAGGTTTTTGTTGCCATTGTAACAAGCCCCATAGGATAGAATATGACAATTTGGCTTCAATATCTCAAAAGCTGTAAACGACAGCGTAATGAGACCTCAGTATGTTGTAGTCCACAGCAACCCGAGTCTTTTAACGTTGGATCAAAGTCTCTACGATATCGTGTTGCCGCGCAACAAGCATCCAAATTTACGTTAGCATCAAAATGAGCATAGTTGAATATCTCAAAAACCGTAATAGCTAGCATGATGAGACTAAAATATGTTGTAGTACAACGCGTCCCGTGTTTGACAATGTTGTCATGATGTCTGTACGATAACATGTTGCCTAGCAACAAGCGTCCAAAATAGAATTGACTTTTTTTTTTTTAATTGAAAGTTAAATATTGCAAAAACTGTAATAATTGGCGTAATGAGGTTGTACGGTCATTTAGTGGCAATCGGGCCGAGTGTTTCAAAATTTGAATGATGTCTCTTAGATAAAGCTCGGCCGAGCAGTAAGCACCACAATTTTTGCCATTTTTTTTGCTTTTTGGCATCTAGCGTTGCCACGGTAACACTTTTGACTGAGAAAAGTAATGCCCATTAAGGCATGATGGACACGCATTGCGATGCTATGTGTGGGTGAACATTCTGGGTCAGGCTACATTAACGGATAGGTTTTTTTTTCACCATGTTAAAAAGCCCCATCCGAATGAATGGGGCCATTTGGCATGGATTTTGACATAAAATTTCCTTAAATCACAACTTCATGAAATTTGAATATGTTGAAGTCCACAGCGTGCCGAGTCGGGGAACATTTGTACAATGTCTCTATGATAACCTGTTGCCTAGCAACAAGCGTCCAAAGTCAAATGGAAATTTTTCTTAAATTGAAAGTTAAATATCGCAAAAACTGTAATAATTGGCATAATGATCTTGTACGGTCCGTTAGTGCCAATCGGGCCGAGTGTTTGAAAGTTTGAAATGTGTCTCTACGATAAAGTTCGGCCGAGCAATAAGCATCAGAATTTTCGCCTTTTTTTTCTCGCTTTTTGGCATTTAGCGTTTTCAACGGTAAAACTTTTGACTGAGAAAAGTAATACCCATTGAGGCACGATGGAGACGCATCCAACGATGTATGCCATGCATGGGTGGCAACATCTGTTGTATTAGACGCTATATAAATAAAATAAAAAAATAAATGGGTGCAAGTTGCGCTTCGGGCTGCATTAATGGACGAAAAAAGCGTGCGGAATAAGAAGAAATGGGAAACCTTTCCTGTATACTAATATATATCGCCTTCATTTTCACGTTTTTCCTCTTTTTTTCGGGAGTGTTTTATTTTTTGGGGATTTTTTTTGCTGCACACCCGCTGGGTGCGCAGTGGGACATTTGCGACTTTAGCTTGTTAGCAAAATGCAAGCAACATTGCCCTTTGGGGCATTCTGGACGATTGCAATATGGTCATGCCACTACTTGGCATGCCCATAATAATAATAGGTGAAGAAAAGAAAACACAAAAAAGAATTGAGGTCATGTTGCCAGAAATATCAGTTACAGTAACAGTTGATTACAGCAATACCAGTAGTAGGAATAGAAAAAAAAAAATAAAAAGAAACATTATGTTGCCAAAAAATTAAGTTAAACCAACATTAGGTCAGCAGGGTCAGCTAGAGAGGAAATGGCCTGATATTAAATCAAACTAAAAAAAACAATATTCATCTTTCTAATTACTTAGGATGGATATTTGAAGAAAAAATATTTGGAAAAAATACATTTTCTCATTTCTGATTTGAGAACTTTTTTTTGAACAACTATCTGCATATATATTAATGGTTCATACCATGATTTGGTAAAAACTTGAATGATGAAGTTTATATGCATTGTGAATTTTATTAAGGTGCGTCGGTGTGTATTTTACCAACATTTGAATTTCTGATTATGACAAGGACGACTAAAATTACCAATGTGAGACATGGAAGGACAAAACTGGCAGGAGGATAAGACAGTGACAAAACACACACACACACACAGAAATTAGCAGCTGAGAAGCCGCTTTAAATACAATGCTAAATACAAAATGCAAGTGCTGTAACTAAGAATATTTTATATTATCTATCTATTTATCTATCTTAGCTGTAGCTTTATGTTATTCTACCAATTGTATTAACATGTTTTTTTTTTCACAAAATAATTAATTTACCAGAGTTCCGGCTGTAAAATGATTTATTTGAAACATTTTTTACTTATTGAGCATCTGGCCCTGATATTAACACGTCCTCCCTGGAGTAAAATTGTTTTCTATTCACATGACCATGAAGCCAGAAGTGAGGCAGTAAGAGCTATCAAAATTTGAATCATGACACAATACAAATGAAATAACACACTAAGACCAAACATGCATCATTTAACCCATTTCCATTAAGTTCAAGTCCATGCACACCCACAACTGCACGCCAGGGAGAAAAACAAGCTTTGGTGGATTTTTGATTCACATCTGTTCCAGGAGACTGAATCGAATGGTTTTATGATCATTATGTGCACCAGCCCCATTAACAGCATTGATTTACATGTAAAAGCGATGAATTGTTAACTAAAGGTTTTGTAAAATACAGCAATAAAGTGTTGCAAATCTAGAGGAAATTGGCAGTATTTCATAGCAGTTGCTCAATAGGGTAACATGTGTTTATCAATTTATCAATGATGTCCTACGTGAAAGCAATTTCCAGCAGCTTTATGATTTAACAGTTCTAACCTTTTGTTTTGGTTTTACAGCCCCACCATTGAAGTCTTTGGTACAACTTTCATTGTAATTCTTTCATTTCCACTCATCACATTTGTTTCCTTTTTCCACGAAAATAATAGTGTGTTCAATCTCGTCAAATAATCCTGTGTTTACCTTTTCGTTCAACGTAAATGACTCTGAATTGCAAATATGTGCGGAATGAGCAGAATAAATGTGGCTCATTTGGCTTTTGTCAGGACTGGATTGTGTTTGTTTTCCAAATGGCAGGAAGCTTACTGACTAAAAAGGATTCTTTCAGAGGCCGTCGGCTGGCTGGGTGAGTTTTATTTGAAGCTTTGGGAGATGCTTTCAGAGTCCATTAGAAACAGTTCAGTCCAAATTGGGTTTGATGAAATCAGCTCATTTCCATATGCAGTTAAAAGATGGCTGGTCTGAACACAGTTAAGCATAAGCTCAAAGTATGTTGACAGCAGTTAGTGTCTGGATTTAGCATGATGGAGGCTCATTCTCTCAGAATGATAGTGCAACATTGTAAAAATGTGATAGTAGCAGGGGTGCTGCAGTTTGGAAATATGCATGTCTTCAAAACACGTTTAGGGCAGAAAGTGGAACTGGTTCCTGCAGTTTTTCCAATACAAGGATCGCAGGGAGACCCACACATGACGGATTTTAAATCAGATCATTGTTTTCCTTTTGCTTTGTGACAAAGCAGCAGCTTCTTGCTGGATTTTACCCAGAGACTCCAGTGAATAATGTGCATGAGTGCAGCTCTGTATTTACACTCCTACATTCATCAGAATGCCTGAGTCAATTTGAAGTGATTGCCATGCAACAAAAAATGAATATAGCCTGAGACAATGTCACAGCAAAGAAAAGACGAGAAGAGCCGACATAAACTTGCAGAAAAAGACATATTTCACATGATATGCAGCAGATTATCCCGGTTTAACGCTGCAAAAGAATGGCTGAAAGCTTGTACCGTAAATATGATTACCACTGCTCTTTATAAGATTTGTGCACAGATTTTAATTAGATCCATCAACAGTGTTAGTGCTCTGTCTGATAAATTGGGTCATTCTCGTAAAGAAGGCCTTCTTGCTGGTGGATTCAGCCTAAGGAGAAATTAAGGCAGCTGCTACTGGGAAAGAAGAACCTGGGAGAGAAGAAGTGGGTGGACAACAGAGGAAATCATGCTTGTTTTTGTCTGGGATGGCAACATTTCTGATTTTCTTTCTTAAAAATAAGTATGTGGGTTATTCAGGTTAGTTTGACAAAAAATGCACTTTCAATGCTTTGGAGTGAGAATGACAATAGCTGCCACTAAATGGTTAATGATCTCCACATAACACGGTGGAAGTCCATCTGTTCCTTTTGGACCTTCTCCACCAAAGTGGTTCCTTTGCTGGTTGACTTAGAATCAGTTTTTAGTTTTTCAACAGCCAACTGGTTCAGAACCAGGCTAACTAGATCAACTCTGGCCCCGAAACCCAGGTGGGCTAGAATTAAGAGCCAGCTCTTTCACGGAGGTAGATGAGACTAAAAGCTTGTGACCAGCGTTGTTAAGTCATGCTTATTCTGAATTAGTAGAGTAAAACTATACTCAAAGGAAAGAAGATAGAAAGGATGCCAAAATCAGGCAGTGGTCCATGATGGAGACCGTCTCCATGCTCGTCTGGAAAATGTAGACCCCTTCATTGAAAGATTGGAGAACCATAGACTTTGGTGTGCTTTTGGGTAGAAGTGGGTTTACTGTGGATTAGTGTGGGCACGTTTTCCACACAGCACATATGCAAGTTTCATGTGGTTTTGTCCATGCAGGACCGACATCAGCCTAACCTGTTTGGACCTTTGTGTGACTTTTCAGTGGACAACCCATCATTGGAGTGTCCCATAAACAACCTACACAGTCCCTATAGGGCCGGGGTGTCGGACTCCGGTCCTCGAGGGCCGGTGTCCTGCATGTTTAAGATGTTTCCCTGCTTCAGCACACCGTGATAAAAGGAGCTGTGACACCAACAAAGTTGTGCAGACATTGATGACAAACTGGTGACGACCATTAATTTGAATCAGGTGTGTTGATGCAAGGAGACATCTAAAACATGCAGGACACCGGCCCTCGAGGACTGGAGTCCGAAACCCCTATAGGGGTTATGCTATGCCAGGGCCACATTAAATGAGGTATTCTGCAGCACCCTGTTGGTGTTTTAGGCATCCCACAGGCGGGCCTGATCACACAAAATCAGCAAAGCTCTCTTCCACGGGTTAACCTGTCAGGAAAGGTTTTAGTGAGGACCCAGATGCAGGAGAGCAGGAGAGCAGGAGTTCCAAACAACTGAGATTTTTTGCTCAAAAACAAAAACGCTGCTGAGCAGGATCAAAACACAGAACATGAACATAAATCAGAAAACTTGAAAAACCTGACGAGCAGAACACGGAGGGTACGGACCAGCCAGGAGCAAGGGAAAGACAAGACTAGATATACACAAAGGTAAACGAGACACAAGTGCAGACCATCAGAGCAGATGGAAAACAGGAGGGTCAAGACAGAACTCAAACACAGTGACATGGGCTTTCAAAATAAAACAGGAAAATGTCAAATCCTGACATAACCCCGACAGGGCCGAACATGTTTTGCCTTTTGGAGCCCCAATCAGGGATTTCTGTAGACCAGGGGTCACCAACTTGTGCCCCATATCAGGACCAGATACTGTGCATTTTATGCTGTATCGGCGCCCATACAGAGTTCATTTAGCCCCATTCACCTCACATACGCCTCAAAAGAATATGTTTTCGGGCTGTTTTAAACAGACTTTAAAACCACTGTTTGCATCTTTATTAATAAACATTGTTGGGTACAGCAACCTCTCCCAGTGACATTTATGGATACTGCTAAAAGCAGCAAGTATAAATCCTGTTTTCTGGTGGTCCTCATAAACAGCGGAAAGCATTTGGAAATGCCAATCAGCATAACAAGAGGCACTTACAAAAAGCAACTGTTGTTTATTTCAGTCTTTATAAATACAGACTTAAATATAAGAGCAGTAGTTGTGAATGGAAATGAGATAAAACTAAGTGTCCTTGGTTCTCTACAGAGCTGATTAAAGTTGAGTTCAAACCGTTCTGAAGAAATAAACATGGCTCGGAGGATGGGGAAGGAAACCAGTTCTTAAAAGACTGAACCAGCCCTGGGCCTCACGTACAAAGAGTGTGGCGCACAAAAAACGTGCGTAAGCCACTTTCTACGCTCACGGTCAGATGTACAAAAAGATATTTGAACGTGGAAAGTTGCGGTCCTTCATGCACACATCGAGGCTGGCGTACGCACAGGTTTTGTCCTTGGCGACACTCATTGATGATGCAGTGAAGTCCAGAATATGAGGAAACGTGACGTCAACAATAAGTTCATGACCACACGTGAAGGACACGACAGTCCCCACATCAGCAGATAAATTACACAAGAGTGGAACTGCAAAAATCTCACAATCAACCACATGGTCTGAACAAACAACTAAAGGTAGGAGCACAACGTTTCGAACCAGCAAATCCCGATGTTAGCCATGGCTCTGATAGAGGAACCTGCTGATGCATCAGATCACACTGATCTGCTGGTCCAGGACTAAGACTGGACCATCAGCTGGTTTAGGTACCAAGAGGATCCTTCTGGATCTCTGCCCTGAACTGGACCAGCTGCTCCGGTTCAGACCAACATGATGCTTTCAGCTAGAGCTGCTGACAGGTCAGACATCTCTCAGTCACCATGACGATCGTATGGGACGAAATAAAACTAACGTTTAGGTGACTTTCAGAGTCTGATATCGAGTCAGCTGCTGATGCTGCAGGACTCCAGAAAGAGTTTCTCCGGAAAGTGTTAGCGGCTGCAACACTCCGAGTTACAGAGACTTTGTTCTTATTTCTCACGTTTGCAACTTGGAACAACAAATAAAGACAGAACAACATCTTTATTTCTACAGCTGAGGAATCAGATCATGATGCTCCATGTTTTAAATAGTTTAAAAAGTTTATGTTGTTCACATTGTTATACTTATGAGAGAGGTGATCGCGGACATCCACAAGGTGTAAGATTCAATACACATGTACATTGGGCTTAATCCGTTAGTATATAATACGAGTGACAATAAAACGGAATGAGGAGCCGTTTTTCGTCCCACCAACTTAAGTTCTTCTAGTGTTGGTTCTTAAAATACAAACAAGAAAAGGAGAGTGTAATGATGCACTAACGCTAACCATTAACATTCACAAACCCTTACGAACATAATATAACCACAACTCTTCAAGGAACGCAACACAAAGCAAAGAACAACAATACTTCTGATAGGAGTGTCTCCAGCTCACAGCCGATGTTTTTTTTTTATTTGTTTTATTTGTTTTTGCAAGTTCCTTGTTAGGATGAGTGTTTTTCAATGGATATTTATCCTCATTATCATATTCAATGGATCTAGTCGAGGGAGGATACAGGGCGCAGTGTTGTGCTCCCGCATATATGCTCAATTCCACGTTGATTGTGATGTTCAAAGAGTACGCACAGTTTTGAGAATCTGAATTTTTTTTTGCGTACGTAAAAATTCCACTCACGGATTCACGTTGAAATCCACACACTCTTTGTACATGAGGCCCCAGACCTGGTGCTAGAACAAGCCCAACATCAGCACCTCCTTCAAACTAATCCAAAAGAGCCATTTGAGTCAGTGCAGTAAAACCTCTCAGGGACACCTGTGAATCTCTGCAAAGATGCTTTGAATTGAAGCTTGTCCTCAAGGGCCACTGTAGAGGGTTTGTGTACCTTTGCAGATGTACCTACATTTGAATTTCGATCAGTATCTTATGGGTATTTCTATCTTAGGGGTTTGTCTACAATATGCGGACACTGGTCTTCCTTGGATTCAGAGCCACTAATCTAATGTCTTTCTTCTGAACCTTCATTCTAGCTTGTGTAAAAGTATGTGTGGGTGTTTGTGTGTGTTGGTGCATTCAAACCAACAGCTGCTCCTGAATAAACATTGTTTACTTCCTAAATGAGCAGGGAGAGAACTGAGGGCCTGAACTCTCACTATTGGCATGTGCACATGTGAGCAAACACTGGCACACATGTTAGACAAATCCATGCACACACAGAAAAAGAGTATACAGGTATCACTTTCATGATCATTTCCATATGTATATATGCATCCATCATGCATCACTGTAATTTTGTTCAAGGTAAACGGTAGAAATGCTACTCCACTCTTAACATAATGAATATGCAATATTTTTTTTTCTTTTCCCTTTTTTTAGACAAAATGCTAAGAAATAAATATTCGATCACTTTTATGTAGATAAACTGGCTCTCCCTTATTTAAATACACTCATGGCTGGAGTAGTGGGCGAGGTTGCACTTGTTTCTCCTGCAGGAACAGATGGCCTGAACTCTGCAGGGATGATCACAGGGAGGATGGAGGTCAGGAACATGCAAGGGAGGTTGGCAGGGATGGAACAAAGGAAGGAAGGAAGAAGGGGGAGAGGGAGAAAGGGAGGGAGAGCAAAAGCTGGGATGATGATCAGCAAAGGAGATGTAAGGTGGTTTAAAAATCGGGGTGATGTATAGCAAGGAAGAGCATGATTAGAGGGGATGCTGTGAGGTTGAGGTAAAGAGGATGGAGGTAAAGAGGCAAGAAAAGAGAGATACATGTCTAATTGCAAGAGGATTCTCAAGAGGAATTGGAAAGAAGGGAGGAATATGTATAGCTGAAAAGCAGACAGAAGCATACGTGATGTCTGGTTTGAAAACAGGAAGAAGGGAAGACAATTACCTGTGCATGGCAAATATTATAAAAAAGGTGTCTGGAAAATGGAAATAAATCTGGGTGAAAGACTGGAAATCACAAAAAGGATTCAGGAAGAAAAGGCATTGAAGATGGGGACAGATACAGGAGATGAAAGATGAAAATATATCCTAACGATCGGGGGGAAGCAGAGCAGGGATGGTGATAGGGAGGACAGCGATATGGAGACAAGATTGATGTTTTTCATCATTCTTAAACCGACAATGGTTACCAGGTAAATCAAATTTAGTTTCATACATCAGTAAGTGATAATAAAAAAAAGAAATGAATGTCTATAGGGGGGTGTTACCTCGTGGCGGTGGGTGGGGTGGTTAGGAAGGGCCTGGGTGGCGGCCACTTGCCCTGGGCGGTTCTCCGGACCATTCCGGTGTGGGCTGGGGTGTGGGCCTGGAGCTTCCACATCGGGGGGGCTGGCCTCTGCCTGGGTGGGGGGTGGTTGCCTGCGCTGGGGGGGCATCGCTGCATTGGGCGTTAGTCGTTGAGGTGGGGGGCATGTGCCTTGGCGTCTGTGGGGACTTTGGGGCTTCTGGGGTGTCCACTGTGTGGTGGCGGGGGGGAGCGTGGCCGGGTTCGGAGGGCAGGTCTCTCCCGGCGGGGGAGGTTCTCGGATGGGGCAGTTGGGGGGACTCATTCTCAGTGTGGCAGGGTGGAGGATTGGGCGTTGTCTGCGGGGGAGTAGCGCACCGGTGGCGCGGGTTGGTTCAGCTGATTGGGCGCAGGGTTCCAATCAATCTCTCCTCCTTGCCTGTGTATTTAAGCAGTGGGCTGATTGTGCATGGGGGCTGTGTGATGACACGGAGCTGTTTGAGACCCGGACACGACGGCTGTCGTGTGTGTACGTGTATGTACGTGTTTGGTGACGAATAAAGTCAACCATTTCTCCGCTAAACCTCGTGCCCTCATTCCTGTCGGCTGACCCCGGTAGCAGGAGTTGGCTACACTCTGGTTTATATGTTCTTAGTCGTGGGTGTGAATGGAGGACTGTTTGTACCATCTCCCGCTCCACACTGGGGGCTCAGACAGTGGCGGGGAAGCGGCATGGCACTGACCGTGCTTGGTGGACCGGGGCTTCCTTGCCCCGGAGTGGCCTGTGGGGAACGTGGGTGCATATCTGGGCTAGTACCTTTTGGCCCTGCCTCCTGGCTTTGTGCTCCTCTCCTCCTCCTGCTCCCCTACATCAGTGGTCCCCAACCTTTCCTGAACCGCGGACCGGTTTAATGTCTGACAATATTTTCACGGCCCAATCTAAAGGTGTAGTTGATAAAAACTAAATAAAATGACAAGATCGGCATTAAAAAATGTGATATTTTCTCTATAGTAATAATAATAATGAATAATAATAAAACATAAAACATAATTTTCGAAAAAATAAAATAAAATAATGGAAATTATGAAATTATGACTTTAATATGAGTATTTCTATAAATGTGTTTCTATGTTTTTATGTCTCATTAACGTTATTTAAAGCCAGGCTTTTATTTTATTTATTAAGGAGACCGATATTTAGTGCTTTTATTTTGAAGGCGTCTCGCCGAGAAATTGTAAACATCCTGAGCTTCGGACTTTGATGGTAAAAGTTTAACGGCAGTAGAAAGTGTGTCTGAAAGACTAAACTAGTGTCTTTAAAGCTAAAGTGGTGCCCAACTGACACAAAAAGCACCTTCTGATAAGGATTTGTTTTCTTTGCAAATGTTATGCCTTATTTATGTACATCTTGAGTTTTGCTGGCAGCGGTAGGCCTGATTTATGGTTCCGCGTTAAATCGACGGCGTAGCCTACGGCGTCGCCGTGCACCCTACGCCGTAGGCCCTGCGTAGGTGTAACGCGGAACCATAAATCAGCCTGTGTAGCTGTTATTACCGAGCGAGCAGCAGCTGTGTCGGTCTGTATTTAAGTTAAATGAAACTTATATGAATGTAGAAAGACTAACTCTTATTTTATTCCTTTATAGCTCTTACGGTGTGTTTGCAGTGTATTTATTGTACATCCAAGGAATAAAAACATTGTGAACCATCAGTTTGAGAGTCATCCATCATCAGTCGGGGCTACAGAAATTATTTTTTCTCTCTGTGCGGCCCGGAAACAGATGACCGGGGCCCGGGGGTTGGGGACCACTGCCGTACATGACTGACGCACACATTCACTTAGGTCCGAGGGGTTGGGGGGTCCAGGGCGTAGGGGACGCTGTCTTACAAAATCCCCCGGGACTGCCTGCTCCTCAGTTTTTAATAACATCTTAGACATTTCTACACACAACAGATATACACCCGACAAGGACACTTGCACACCTTGCACACCTACATGCTCACCCCACAGTTTTGGGGGACAGATAAGCGCAGTAGCCTAGTCTTGATTCAGTTTTAGAGACCTGAAATGGTTGCTGTTTGTGTTTCTGCCTGTTCCCCTTTCTGTTTGTTTGTTTTCTCTCTTGCAGATTCCAAAGGCTTGTGTGAAGAGTAAAGATAGACATTTTATTATTTGTATAAGTTCACATACAGAGCCAGGAGTAGCAGAACCACAGAAATAAAAGGTTTTCTGCGACCATTTCCAAAATGATTTGATCTGATTTTCATCAAAGTCACGGATAAAACTAAAATAATTCCTCATATATTTATTAAAAACACTTATTAAACAGTCACAGAGCAGAAGAAAAAAAGTAAGTGAACCCTTGGAGTTAATTCTGATTCCAGCTCTATTGGCAGCAATCATCGCAGCAAGATCTTTTAGTGTCTCTGGATCAAACCCGCACAACATTTAGGAGGAACTTTGGACCATTTCTCTTTACAGAATCGCTGTTGATTCGCTGTTTGAAGGAAGTCTGCTGTGAACAATTATTCCGGTCATTTCACAGCATCTCTATGGAATATATCTGGGCCCTGACTGGGCTACTCCAAAAAGCAGATTTTGTTGTTAGATGTCCATTGCATGTTGGATGTACTTCCATAAGTAGGGTTACTGTCCTGCTGCATCTCCCAACTTCTGAGCTCCAACTGGTGAACAACTACCCTGACATTACCCAGCTAACTTAGAAATACATTTTCCTCTTGATGATTCCATGTTGGAAAGCTGTGTCCTTGTTGTATTCTTCCTGAACAATTTTGCTTTTGCTCCATCAGTACACAAAACATGTTTCCAGTAGTGTTGCAGATTGCAGAGGTGCTTCTTAGCAAAGTTCAGGCACACAATGTTTTTTGGAGAGCAGGCGTTTCCTCAGTGGTGTTCTGCCGTGGAAATCCTCCTTGTTCAATGACTAATGTACGGTAGATTCATGAACTTATTTCTTTGTCAGGTCCAGTGATGTCTTCAACTTCATGGATTCTTCTTAACCGCTTAACCAGTTTTGTTTCATGTGGAGCCCCTTTGGCTGGGTACTGTAGCAAAACCTAGGCAACAATGAGGAATCAAGTATTCAGAAGGGTATTTGCAGGTCTAAGAAAGTGTTTATTTATACTAAAAGACCAGAGAAGCTGCAAACACTTTGAGATAACTTAAATGAGATAACGTAAATATTTCCATCCCTATACAAATCAACTAATCTTAGTCATACATCTTCAGAGATACCTTTAATGCTAGCCATGGTTCACATCAGCAGCTGTTTATGGAGAGCAAACGTGTTTGAGTCTCTTTTATCAATTAAAGTAGTCTTACATAAAAGCTCCAAGCTCACTCCATTAAATGGAGTCCAGGTGAGCAAACGACTGACTTGAATTAGCTCTTCTTGAAGCGGAATATAAGGCATATAAGGTTTTTTATTTGTCATTGAGCCAGCGTCCCGACATAATATACATTCTAGTAAATAGTACTTCTTGAAGTACTAGTAATGAAATAGTATTGGCTCGTATGGGCTAGTATGGGCTAGTATGGGCTTAGTTATTTTCTTCCCTTCAGCACTGTGAATGTTTAATATAATACCCCCTGCAGGCTAAAGAGCAGGGGGGGACCGGGACTTTGCAGTAACTGGCCCCAAACTCTGGAACGAGCTGCACGCCTGGCTCCTTCTATGGCTGTTAAATCTCATCTTAAAACTCATCTTTACTCTCCAGCTTTTAACTCGCCATGATTGTTGTATTTCATTTATGTGTTTTATGTTTTACGTTGTCCTGTTTTGTTTTTATTTTTCCTTCACTTATCCAGGGGTCCGTTTCACAAAGCAGGTTCAACAAACTCTGAGTCTAATCCTGAACTCTTAGTTAATCTACTCTGAGATCGGAAACTCTTCTTTTTCGGTTTTCGGTTCCAGAACAGCGGATTTGAGCTAATTTACTCAACTCTAAGGGCCCGATTTACTAAGATCCTAAATAAAGAGTACTAAATTGCGTGTGCACTGAAAAAGTTTGCGCGTGCTGTTGCAGCGTGGTTTGCAGGTGATCAACTAAGATTGCGTGCGCAATTGATAACAGGTGCAAACCTCAGTATTTAAATGAGGTGTTGCGTGTCTTAAGGTTTGCGAGCGCAGATCTGCGCCATGGAGAGTCTGGATGGAATGCACAGTCACAAGTCACAAGCGCAAAATGAAATTTGACGAGTTGGAGTTAGAGATATTAGTGGAAGAGGCAAATAAACACATTCATGAACTACAGCAAAGAAATTTAAACATTACCAAAAGAAACGCAATATGGGAGAAAACCTGCGATAGAATAAATGCAGTTGGTAACACAAAAAACGGAAAAACATCTGGTTTTTCATATTTCAATTTTAGGAACAGATCAAAAATACGAAATAGAAAAACGGGCCACAGGACTGAATTTGATTTTAATATTGAATTGGTCGGGTTTGCATGACCCCGCGGTGCTCGGCATGATCTGAGGAGAAAAAGACAATCAGACACAGAGCTGGAGAGCGCTTTGATTCATCTATTTATGAGTTAAGTTTTTATTCAGATGTCCACAGTATATTGCAAATATTATATATTATATAGCAAACACAGACAGTAAATGTGTGACAGACGGGACCATCATATGGCCGTCGATTTAACGCAGAAGCATAATTCAGGCGAAGCTGCAGTCTCTGCGCTGATCCTGACACAGCGGGACGGAGCAGATTTGGTCATGATGTTTAACCTGTGTTTTGTGATTAATAAGCACGGGTTTTAATTAAATGTAATTTACGAAGGATGATTTCACGTTCAATAAGATAAATAATCAATAAAATACAAAGTTTTGGCACAAAGGCTTGGCCTGCTTGTGGGCGAGTGGAGGGGGGCACATTAAAAGAAGAAGATATAAGGCGAAGAACTAAAGAAAAAGTGGCCTTTAATAAAACTTGTGCAACCATTTTTAAAATAGCATGCAGCAGAATAAAGACTCTCTCTCTGCGTATTCTTTGATTTTGGATGTCGCCTCCTTGCCACAATAACGGCAGCAGCAGATTAGCACCTTCCTTTCAAACGTATTAAATACAGACGCAATCACAATACGCGCAATTACTTTCAGGCTTGGTAAATCTCATTGCGCGTGGTAAATGGAGCAATTTGCATCTTCCCCTCCCAGTATTTAGGATTTCTGCCGAGTACGCCCCATATTGATTATTCATCAGGGCAAAAGTACTAACTGAATTGCGTGTGCAATTTAGCGCATTTCAGAGACGCAGTCCTCTTTGCACGCTGTTAGTAGATCAGCTGGCACTTTGGTTTGCGGGTGCTGTCAAGTTTGCACAGGTTTTAACACACGCAAACCTTTAGTAAATCGGGCCCTAAGTAGTTTCACCTGGAGTTAAGCTCGTGTACCACAGCTATAAAAATCCAGCATCAATGGAACCCCGATTCGACGATTCACCATGGCAACGGGAAAGAGGAGGTCTGCTTTTTTCACCCGAATGGAATTAAAGATTTGAATGCGCGCATATGGCGAATTTGAACATGTTTTAAAAAAAAAAAGAGTAACACAGAATATATAAAATAAAATTAATTTAACAGATCTCCACATCATTCACCTGCAATCCTGTGGAACTCCTTTTATGGCTTGGACAGGTTTATGATAATAGGCTTGCCACCCGTCCCTTGAAATACGGAATTGTTCCGTAATTGGGAATTAAAAGTTGTGTTCCGTATTGAACCAATACAGACAATATTATGCTCTTATTTATTTATGTAATAATATACAGGTGGAGGTCAGAAAATTTGAATATATTGCAAAACTTAATTCGTAGTAAATTCAACTTAAGGTGAAACAAATATTATTTCCCACTACATGCAAAGTGAGATATTTCAAGCCTTTATTTGTTATAATTTTGAGATTATGGCTCACAGTTTATGAAAACCCCAAATAAAAAATCTCAAAAAATGAGAATATATTATGAAATCATTAAACAATTCAATCATCAAAAGTGTAACAAAGGATTAACATATATTGCTTTGCCTGTAATGAGACTATGTACTGTAATATACATGTATTACGCGGTCTGATAACCATCTCCCGACGAATATTTAATTCTCTGCGCATTAATGCTGCACCTTCATCAACTGTGTCTTCATCAAAAGGACATGCCGTGTTCGTGATGATGGATTTCTAATATATATACTGACTCTGTTTTTAATGACAGACGGCAGAACTTCTCCAAAACTCGCCTGCTGACTGAATGAATGAGGAAATCAAACGTGCGTGTGGCTCTGAAAGAGGCGGAAACGCAGAGAAACTCCAGGTTTATTCATATAAACCTGGTCCCGACCAGGTTAGATTCAGAGCCTCTGTTACTACGGTAACTGACCAGGTTAGGTTCAGAGCCTCTGTTACTACGGTAACTGACCGAGAGCTTAAGTTACCTCTCTTTGTGAAACAGGCTAGAGTTACCTCTCTTTCTCTGGTTTGAGTTACCTCCCTTTGTGAAACGGAAAACTCAGAGTTTCCCAGAGTTTTCACTAAACCTGCTTTGTGAAACGGACCCCAGCACTTTGGTCAGCTGTTGTTGTTTTTAAAGTGCTTTATAAAATAACTTGAACTTGAACTCGAACTTAATATCTATGTTCAATTAAAGACATAGTACGTTCTGTTTGTATTATCAGCTTGAGCACATTGTGTTGGTCCATTACTGTGAATAAGATGAAGGTCAGATCACGTTTTAACTCAAAGTAATCCAGAAAATTCTGTGGGGTTTCCCATAATTGTTAGTTATATTGATCATTTGATCGATTTTATCTCTTTGTGGCGCACCACTTCCTTGTTCACTGCATTTGCAGTTTTCCTTACACTAACTTAATAATTAAAGGGGTGTACCCATGCACATAACGGGATTTTGCACTTAAACATGGTTGTGTGTGTAAACAGCTGAGCAGTCTGAACACTGTACGCAGCACACGGATGGAAAACTGTTAAGCCAGTTTTACTTTACATTTGTCGGCGTGCTCTGTGGCTCCAACAACTGTCCACGGAAGACCTTTTTATGTAGTAGTAGTAGTAGTAGTAGTAGTAGTAGTAGTAGTAGTAGTAGTAGTAGTGGTTGGACTAGTAGTATCACAAATGTCACAGATTTCATCAGGACCCAAAGCTTAAGTAAAATCCTTTTTTTTTTAAATCATGACCTTTATTTTCAATCTGTTGAATCAAAGACAAAATGCTTTTACAATGCAAAACAAACATCACTAAAATCTGTAGAACAGCTGCAACAGAGTCAAATGAGCAAGTGCTTGACTCAGGTTGGTATATCTGACAACAGTACGACCCGGGTTCCTACAGAGATAAACATCTAAAATGTAAAAGAGGTCTTATCCTCAACTGTCACAGGAGGTCGTTTGGTGCTGACACATAAAATGTAATGCTTAAGCCTGGTTTATGGTTCTGCGTTAAATCAACGCAGAGCCTACGCCGTAGTGTACGCGGCTACGCGGGAGGCTCTCCGTAGGCTACGCCGTAGCCTGACGTGCACCTCCCAAAAAATGTAACTACGCGTTGAGGCGACGCAGACCGAGAGGGCTGTGATTGATTTGCTTGGTAGTGTCGAGGAATTTATCAAACCAGTTCAGAACTCTGCTTTGTGGTTTATGAAGTTTTATTAAGCCGGCGGTGAGCACGTCGACACAGACCAGGGATCTGGTTGAAATGCTGACCCAGATTGATTTGGCCACAGGCTTTTTATACAAAGGTTCAATCGACAATGACAGGGATAAACAAATCAGGCGACAGACAAAAGCAATTCACAGTCGGGTGTAATATGTGGCCAAATGTCATTATCAGACATTTGGCATGACTGTCACAGACTTCCAAATCACCCCATAGGGTGCTCCCGCGATTCAAGTCAGTTTGAACCAACTTCCAGGTGTCGGGATCTGCACGGGGGGTAGGAATCTGGAGCTACCTCAAAGGTCTTGAGTCCAGTTCAAAGCCCTGCAGGGGGCCACGTGCTACAATGCTTCATCAGTAGCAACGCATTTCCGGTTCCAGACTGCGCCATCCCCGCCATTTTTAAACATCTTGTTGTTGTTGTACACGGACAGAACATTATCAACATGGACCAAGTCGAGGAGCGACTCATTGAGGAAGTCCGTAAATATGTCATCATGATGTCATGTTGGATGTCATATATGACATCCAACAACTCCAACCCCAGCAAGATCCTCTCCCTCTTTTAGGAAGACGATTAAGACGACGATAAACCATTCAAGAAAAGAACGCAACCCCCTAGCGCCCTGGGGGGTATTGCACCGCAGCAAAATGGAGTGACGGAGAAGTCCGAAGGGTTCACAACGGCGTAGGATCTGCGTTGCTCTAACGCAGAACTATAAATCAGGCTTTAGTCTCTGTGACAAATATGAATAATTATTTAATCACTCAGAATGTGTCTCTTTTTGGTGTTCAAAAGCTGAACTACTGAGAAATATCTTGGACAAAAAAACAACCTTTTCTATGTTCTGATTGGATAATATCTGAGGCAACATGGATGTTTGAATTGTCTGTCGATTCTATTGGATGTTAAGATTTCAAAGAAGGATGGCTGTATCATCGATCCACAGCTCCCCAAGTGGTTCATCCAGTGGTTCAGACTTCAACTGATATAAACACACCAAAAAGGTATTTTATTTGAACTATATGGCACTAACCATATTAACTCCTTTCAAACATGTTATATAATTTGGTACCTGCTAAACCTCGACTGCACTGCTTAACCTGAATGTCTCAAAATGTGCCAAAATGGCCAATGCGGAGTGTCCATGGAAACGTTTCTCTTCCAAAACATCTCTGAAAAGTCTACAACAATAAAAATCACTCGTATTGAAATACAGATTGGATGTCTGAAGAGTTTATGTTTTCACTATTTGAGAGAAGAGACAGTTTTTTACTGAAATCATATGATTTTTGGTTTTACACATGAAAAACATCAAACATCAACTTAAAGAGGAGGTGCTAACTTTCACACATGCCTGAAAGCCATACACATAGAGACATAAATCCACGTAGCTTTTCTGCAAATGTCTGACTGTATCCAAACATTTAGATATGTCAGGAATTGCAAATCCCAACATTATTGTTGACAAGGAAGTGCATCCACATGCATATGCGCAGGCAAACATACATTCGTTCCTAACCCCAGAACTGGAATTGTGTACACCCACACGTGTACACCTATGAATAGTGAACAGTGGCTTACCTTTTTTTGGGTCTCCAGTCTGATACTGACCTAAATTCTACGCCTGTGCACATTTGACAGAGAGCAGAGAATAACTGTGTGAGCAGAAAGCGTCAGTAATGATCAGAATAATGAGGATTCGAGGTGAAATGCCAGAGCAAGAGAGATCAGGGAGTATCAGGGGAAAAAAATAAGATCACAGCTGACTCAAATTGGAATTTTCAGGTTCTCTTTTTCCCTCTCATGTGTCAGTCTCTTTCAAGATGCACTCACCATACATCCGCCTCATCCCTCATCTCTTTTATCTGCCTGCTTCACCCGCTCATCTTCACCTCTGCCTCATTTAGAACTGCTCTTCTCTTCTGGGTAGCGTTAACCTCAGTCGTCTGCTTGTCGGGCCCTCAGGCCATGATTAGAGAGAAGGAGGGGGACTCGGCAGATGAAGTGAGTGCTGCTGCTGGAGAAGTGGGTGGATGAGGATTGGCTCGGCATGTTTACGAAATCTAATAGCCGATCCACGCAAACGAGACGAGGTAAGTGACCCGCTGATTCACCGAAACACGGGCTCAAAAAGTGAATTAGAGTACACGTTTCAACACTTTCAATCTGATTAACAGCTGCAACCGAAAACGTCTGAGAAGCAGGAAGTTTAGTCTTGGTTCTTTTCCATCGAGAGCTGTCATTCATCAATACCTGATGTAAGGTTGGTTCCAAATGGGTCATGAGTAGTTTATGGGGTCTTGGCCATTGGTGTTTTTTTCTGAAACCTGCAACTAAAATATTAGGAAACGGGCGGAGACAAATGCCTGCCTTGAACTAGTCACTGCTTTTTTCTTTTATAGTAAAAGCAGTGTTGTGTGAATCTGCAATTTGCAAACCTGTCCAGGGTGTACTCCTGCCTTGCACCCAAAGAGAGCTGGAATAGGCTCCAGCAGATCCCTGTGAGAGAAATAAGCACCTGTGGATAATCCATGATTATTATGTGAATGTGAAAGGCTGAATGACAAACACATCGTAAAGCAATCTCTAGGATCTGGACAAGGTTAGAAAGGTGCAAAGCATGAACCCCGTAAGCCTTTGTCAACATCTTTGGTCATCCCACAGAGGAAACTTGCACTGTGTTCAGATAAACCCCAATTCAGATGTTTTTGGGAATAAATAGCTGGCATGTGCTCCGGACCAAAGAGGAAGAGAACAGTCCAGATTGTTATCATATACAAGTCCAAAAGCCAGGGTATGTGATGATATGAGACTGTGCGCTGATAAAAGTTCATTTCCACTTCTCTGCGGGCAGCATTCATGCAGAAAAGTACGCTGAGACGTTGCAGCAGCACATAATACCTTCAAGACCACAGCTTTTGCATGATACAGGTGCTAGACGGGCCTGCTTCCAGTTCTGAACCTCTCTTCAACAGAGAAGATATGGAAACAACAATAACTCCAAATTGTTGCACACTTTAAGACGTATTTGCAGAAAAAAAAATTCCAACATCTTATGTTTCGATAAGGCAAATTATATCTCTATTTATTTTTAAAGGCATTTTATCCTGCAGTATTTGACCTTGATATTGGGTCATGAGGGATGCAAGCTTCACAGTTTGCAGAGGGAAGATTTTACAAAGTGAAAAATATTGGAAAGGAACCAAGTAACCTCCATCATATATATCTGCTTCACTGTTAATTGTTCCTGTTGCAATGGGAACAATGAAGAAAATACGAATGGAGAGAGTAAATGCATGAGTCCTTTTTCTAAGTAATGACAGCAAATTATACGTTGTAGAACTTTCACTTTAGCTAAGTTATTACTCATTATACAATCAAAGCATGAACCTTCCACCTCTTCAAATGCAAAACCAGCTATCTTAACTGTCTAAAACCGAAGAGACACACAAAAAACAAATGTGTTATGAGGCATTATTTCCTTGCTTGCCAATACATCTTTGTCAGGTTAAAAATAATGATAAAAAAAGATCTCCCCTCAGGGCTGCAGGCACCAAACGCAGAGTTAAACATGACTTGCTGACCTCTCCAAAACTCAGAGAGGCTGCGGTTCAGAGGTCAGAGCTCGTCTCTGCGGTCGTCCCTCATTGTGTAGGACATGTTTGGTTGGGATGTGCCCCTGGGGCTTTGATTCCCCTGACCTGATATGAAGTTAAATACCCTGCCTTTAATCTCAGACCCATCCCCCTCGCATTCTGCCTCGCCACACTTCTCTCCCTAACAGCCCTCGAGCCACGCTCTGTCTAACTTAATTAGTCACATTCACCTTCTTTATTTACTCCTTCTACTCTCATTTTGTTTGGTCTTTAGAGGGGGTTTCTTCTCTGTAGAATTTCCCCTGCCCTTTTTTCTGGCTTAATTTGCTGCAATTCAAGCTCTGATAGCGCTAGAGGCGTTTCTGCGACCCTGCAAAAACAAAAAAAAAGAGAGAAAAAGTCATAACGTCTGAATTGGTATTTAGACAATTATTGGCTGCTGAGGACAGTTTCATTTCTGGATAGTTGGACTGGGTCTTTATTTTTTTTCTCTTTTTCTGTCAGCGTGATGAGAAGAAAACAGGAGGAAGAGAAGTGGGCCGATCATTCACAGCAAAGATAAGTTAATGGGGAGTCATGTGGAAAGACGTGTGGGTGTCAGAGAGAAGAAAAACCATCCACCTGTTTGTTCCCGACGTAGCCTGTCATTAACTATAACCCATCACTCACATGAGAATTCAAGAAAAGTTGTTTTATGGGAAAGAAATAAAGGGTTTTTGTTTTTTTTTAACTCTCCAAAGCTCACTTTTATTCCAATACATGCCCCGTCGAGCGAATCCCTAATCAACATACTGACATTCCCACACAAATACTGAAAAGGCCTGGAAGACAAAAGGCTCTGCCACTCACACTGCTTATTCATCAGCTTTGACATGTATTGTTATTTGAAACCGCTGTCAGACAAACGAAAACAACACACACACGCACACTCAGAAACACACACCAGTATGCCTAATCATCTGACAACAAGGAGCCCATTGTGCTATGTTATGACTTTGTAGACTGGCCTACCACCCAGAGGGGGAGAACATCATCCAATCATAGACTTCTGCTCCCCTCTGAGGAGCCAAGTATCACAACCCGGGCATGTGAGGGGAGAGAAATACAGATGTATCCGCAGATCGTGAAAGTCAGCTGAGACTCCATCCCTCTTTCCTTCACTCTCCCTGACCTTTGCTGAGTGCCAGATGGACAAAGGGGATATTCAGGAGTCATGAGAGTGTTTAAACGGTTCCGTCCAAACAACCCTGGAAGCTCAGGTCAAAAAGAAAAGTGTTAGGATTTCACTTTTTTATTTTTAGGCTGTAATAAAATTCATTAGCTTTTATCTTCAATATACTATATTAAAGGAGCTGTATGTAAGAGCAATAATAAAACGAATCATAAAATGACCCCGATATGTCAACAGACATTTAAAAATCATGTTCATTTCAAATACTTATGTCACTGACAACAGCACTCAAGCCAGGATATTCCAGTTTAAAAAGAGGAGTTGCAGCCCTCAACTGATGTTTATGTTGTCATTTTTTGTTTTGGTCTGAAGCTCCACCCTCCACCTATCTCCCAATCACCAAGTCAGTATTGTTTCTGAAGCTCCACCCTCCACCTATCTCCCAATCACCAAGTCAGTATTGTTTCTGAAGCTCCACCCTCCACCTATCTCCCAATCACCAAGTCAGTATTGTTTCTGAAGCTCCACCCTCCACCTATCTCCCAATCACCAAGTCAGTATTGTTTCTGAAGCTCCACCCTCCACCTATCTCCCAATCACCAAGTCAGTATTGTTTCAGCATCCGGGTTGCCAGCTCGGCTCTAATTATGGCAGCCATGGCAGCCTACGTTCCTGCTGCATTCTGCAGCCTACCTGGCAACCTCTGGTCGGGGGGAGGAGGGGGAATATTTTGAAAGTGACTGCAGTACCAGTTTTGGACATTTCTTACAGAAGGCTCCTTTAATATCTAAATGTAATACACTGCCTGTCCAAAAAAAAGTCACACTTATATTTTATTGAACTATCTTTAGTTTTGATTTCAGAACGCATTTGCTGTGGCATCGTTCCAATAAGCTTCTGAATCAGAATCAGAATCAGAATCAGAAAAGGGTTTATTGCCAAGTTTGTTAACACACACAAGGAATTTGTTGTGGTGATTGGTGCAATATAATACAAATATAAAAACAAACAAATATATAAGAGATAAAATAAAATGTATACAGGTAAACAGAAATGTACAATATGAGGTTTTAAAGTGCCGGATATGAGTCTTTACAACTCATAAACTCATAAACTCTGCAACGTCACAAGATTTAATTCTGTCCAGGGTTGCATTCATTTAAATTTTTTTGATACTCAGTGGGGTTAAGGTTTGGACGTTTTGGTGGCCAGTCCATATGAGAAAATGATGGGTCACTATCCTTGAATCAATTTTCCACATTTGAGCCCGATAGATACTGGCCTTGTCATCTTGGAATAGGCCAGTGCCATCAGGGAAGAGAAACATCAACTGATGGAAAACCTGGTCATTCAGTACGGTATATTCAGGTAGTTACCTGACCTCATTATGCTGCCGAACATAGACCTCCCTAAATGCTCCCAAGCAGATTGAAGCCCTTTTTTCCCCCAATTATCCTCACTGATAAGTGGTTTCCTTAAGGCTGTTGTGTCCGCCACTAGGTGGCCGAGTATGCCCAAGAGTGGCAGGTTGACAAAAGGCTACAGAAAGTACGTAGAAGAAGTGTGCAGGAGAAGATACCACATTAAGCTGCGTATAGTCTGTGTGTGAGCCGTGTTGCTAATAAAGAGTTCTGCCTCGTGCTTATTCTATTTAATACCACCTCTTACACATAACAAAGGCCACGCAGCTGTTTAGTCCAGATTCTTTGAGTTCCTTTTACATTGTACATGTGGAAATGCTTTGACTTCCACAATTAAATGTAACCGTGAGTTGTTTTTTTACAATTTGATTTCACCAAACGTTTAAGTGATCACTGATCATGACAATTCAAGATATTTATTCTGATTACATTTCTTCATTCAATAAGATTGTTCTCTCCTATTCTTCCAATTTTAATAATGTGTTGGGCAGTTCTTAACCCAGTTTTAGTAGTTTCAACAGTCTCCTTATATGTTTTTTTTTTTGTTAGTTTTTTTTCTTCACCTTGTCTGCACACATCTTAAAGGTGACCTATTATGGCATTTAATGTATATTTTAAACAGGCCTTGAATGTCTTAAAAACAATCTAAAGCTTGTTTTTTCTACATAAATCATAAATCCAGCCTGTGGGCCCTGTCACTAGTTTTACCGCTTCTAACCTCTTTTTCTGCGTCTCATTTTTAGGGAAGGGGGGGGTATGATAATGAGGCTCTGTGCTGATTGGCTCCCTGAATGACGTGTAGCAGGGGAGGAGGATAAACCTCGCTCCGCCAGAGCAGCCCGAGCCTGTAAATTAATCAGCACTAAACAACACTGAATTTTCACAAATGGAAACTTCATTGTTAAAAAAATAAAATATGAGTTGTATATAAATAACATTTATGCACTATTTTAGCCGGATCTACCCGGCGGATGCTGAACGCTGGTCCCGGAGCGACGCCGGGCGCCCGGGAGCAGCACTGCTGGAGCAGCGCGCATCACCGCGGCTTTAACGGGGGAATCTGACCGGTTCCGACCGGCCGGGAGCGCAGGAACCGGCCTGGACTGATAGCAGGGACTCCCGGGGACCGACCAGCGGAATTTCAGCCGGATCTACACGGCGGATGCTGCGCGACGGGCGCTGCAACCCCACGGCCGGCGCACAGATCGGCTCCGGAGCGCATCCTGTGCGCATCGTCGGTTACCGGGGATCAAACCGACAGATTTGCCTGAAAATCTCGGAGGGTGAAGCTGGTCCAGCCTGGGACAGACCCCCGAGGACCCAGCTCCCAAACCACCCGGGAACCTGGATGATTTAACCCGGATCCGCTCAGCCGCGGCGCGGCGTCCGACTGGCTGAAGGAAGGACCGCTCCAGCAGCGGAGAGAGCTGGTTGTGGGCGTGGTTTCAGCAGCGGAGGCTGAACCTATGGAAATCTGCTCCTGTCGTTACGTAACGACAGGAGCAGATTCTAATCGGCTCAAAAAAAACCACGTGACACTGGGGGACTCTGTCCGGCGGCGGTCAGAGACCCTGCAGAAATTCATGGTATTTTGTCTCCCCTGTGCTGGCAGGGTGAGGGGAGACCACTTTATATATGTTAAAACAAGAAAAAACGTGTTTTTCATTATAGGTCCCCTTTAATGGTTAATACCATGCTGGTAAAAACCTAAGGCATATATATTTGCATTGTTACTATATTTAATATATATACATATATATATTTGCATACATACGCATACACATACATATATATATACACATACAAACCCTTTTTTTGGGGGGGGGGGGGGCGGGTAACATCCTCTGCTAAACCAGGAAGCAAGAACACATGGAAGCACACGTCGAGCACTGGAAATCTGCAACAAAAACCACAAACGAAACATGAAACCGACACGGAACCGGCCAAAACACGGGCAGCAACCGTCCCAAATCTTGAGTTCCAATCACAATCTAAGCTAAGCTACCGCGATTAACTAACCCCAAAAACTTCAGAGCAAGCATGCAGGTGAACAAGCCAATGTGTATGTATATGTGTGTGTGTGTGCGTGTATTTATATGTCTGTGTGGCTATGTGTGTGTGTGTGTGTGTGTGTGTATGTATATGTCTGTGTGGCTGTGTGTGTGTGTGTGTTTGTGTGTGTGTGTGTGTGTGTCGAGGAACGCTTCCTCGAGGAAGCGAGGAAGCGTCCGTTGCCGAGGAAGCGTCCTCGGCAACTGGGAGGAAGCGGCCGGCAACCGGAGGAAATGGCCGTTTTTCTGTCTCGCAACGGGGTTGGCGAGACTCCAGAGGGGGAGGGAAGTGTGAGAAAGTGAGCAATCCCTCCCCTTCTCACTGGACTTTTTTTTAATGTGTGTGGCAGAGTGGAGGATTGGGTGTGGTCTGCGGGGGAGCAGCACACCGGGTCAGCTGGGTGATGAGGTGTAAAAAGAACCTTGCAGAGCGTAGAATGCCAAAAAATAAGGCTTTTAATTGTAAAAATAACACGTACAGGCGGAGGGCAAAATCCGTATTCTGAAAAGGCACAATGGGGCATAGCCTCTCAACAAGCTTCCTCCATTCAGCAGCCCCTCTCTGGTATACGGCTGCTGTTTTTAAACCCAGGCAGGGTGGAGAGGTTGATTGGACACAGGTGGGCTCCAATTAGCAGAACCAGGTACACCTGTGTGCTGCTCCCCCGCAGACCACACCCAATCCTCCACTCTGCCACACACATTAAAAAAAAGTCCAGTGAGAAGGGGAGGGATTGCTCACTTTCTCACATACGCTCTGCAAGGTTCTTTTTACACCTCATCACCCAGGTCCAGTTTTGCCTTGTCCCCTTGTACGTGGGGAGGCCGCTCTGGTTCCTCACAGTATGTATGTGTATGTGTGTGTGTGTGTGTGTGTGTGTGTGTGTGTGTGTGTGTGTGTGTGTGTGTGTGTGTGTGTGTGTGTGTGTGTGTGTGTGTGTGTGTGTGTGCGTGCGTGCGTGCGTGCGTGCGTGCGTGCGTGCGTGCGTGCGTGCGTGCGTGCGTGCGTGCGTGCGTGCGTGCGTGCGTGCGTGCGTGCGTGCGTGCGTGCGTGCGTGCGTGCGTGCGTGCGTGCGTGCGTGCGTGCGTGCGTGCGTGCGTGCGTGCGTGCGTGCGTGCGTGCGTGCGTGCGTGTGTGTTTATATATCTTTGTGGCTATGTGTCTTCTGACTGGGTCGTTTAAGAAATGTGAAGCTCCTTGCTGCATCAGTTAGGGTTAAATACAGACACACACACACACACACACACACACGATCATATATACACACACACACACACATAGACATACACACTGGCTTGTTCACCTGCATGCTGGCTCTCTAGTTTTTGGGTTTAGGTAGCGGTAGCGATAGCGATAGCTTAGCTCAGACTGCAATCAGATCTCAAGATTTAGGTCGATTGCTGTTATTGTTTTGGTTGGCTCCGTGCCGGTTTCGTGCTTTGTTTGTGGTTTTTTGTTGCAGATTTCCAGTGCTTGACGTGTGTTTCCGTGTGTTCCTGCTTCCTGGATTGGCAGTGGATGTCGTCATCCCCCCCCACCCCAAAAAAAAATAAAAATCACTGGGTTTGTATGTGTATATTTATGTATGTGTACGCATATGTATGCGTATATATATGTATATATATTAAATATAGTAATAATGCACATATATATACTTTTGGTTTCTACCATCATGGTATCAATCATTAACATGTGTGCAGACAAGGGAAAAAAAAAGAAAAAAAAAAAAAAAAAGGGTTAAATACAGTAACTTGTGGCTAAACATCCATGCAGTACTGATACACAGGAGGCTCTTAGCTTAGTTAAATCCAAGTGGTGAGAGGCAGTGTACTATAAATGACACCACAATGATTTATTACAGCCTTGTCAATTCAGCTCGGCTCAGTTTATTTGTATGGCAACAATTCAAAACAAAAGTCAGGTCAGAGCACTTTACAGAAAAAGTTAACAGGTAAAGTGTAGTACAATTATAATCCATTTGAACAGATCTTTAGCTGTCTTAAACAGAACTCAGTAATTTTAAGACATCCCACCAACAAAAAATTGCAGGAGTACAAACTTGAAGAAGCAAACACATTGGACCCATTTTTCTGCATCACTGTCAGCAGGATTTTCCATATCTGGGCAAGATTTCGGGGGTTAAAAGAAGGCAGTTTCAGAACCTTGTATCATGTGTGAATAAAGATTAAATCCTGCTCAAAAATAACTCCACAGTTCTACTTAGCAGAACAAGATGTCAAAGTAATGCTGTCCAGAGTAACTACATTTCATCGTCGTTGCTTGAGACAGTGAATGCAGGTAAGCACAATCTTATTCACTGTGTGTGTAATAATACAGTAAGACCGAAGAAAACACCAAAGTATGCATGCAATGTGGCGGCCGAGCCAGAGCGAGCCAGGACGGGCGTGAGCGCGGCAGAGCTGTGGTCTCGACCACCACATCATAACCATAACAGAATATTTCAACGCACTCAATGTTTTGAAAGTTTATTTCAGCGCACTCAATATTTTGCCAGTGTATTCCAACGTTCTCAATGTTTTGCAAGAACCAACAGGCTTGCAACGTTTTTTTTGTGAACCGTTGGTATTGTGAGTAGACTTAACGGTGTGAAGAGCCCGACCATTAGAAACGTTTTTAGAGACTACCGTTTTGCGCGCTTTGAGTTATAACGGCTGTTCGTTGTGTACATCCGTTGATCACCAGTGCAGTGTTTTTTTTTATACAGTGCAAACAACAACAGAAGATGACATCAGTTTGTGTGTGTGTGTGTGTGTGTGTGTGTGTGTGTGTGTGTGTGTGTGTCTGTGTGTGTGTGTGTGTGTGTGTGTGTGTGTGTGTGTGTGTGTGTCTTTGTGTGTAGATAAGGTGATGAAAGTAGATACATAAATTGACAATATTAATTCGAGAGTAAATAAGTTAAACAAATAAATAATTATCATATAGAGTGGTGTAGCACTATACAATGTAGAATAATAATATAGTAATATCCTAATATAACATAATTTTTATAAAATATTATAAAATATTATAACATATAACCAAACTATATCACCATACTATTATATATAACGATATAATAATACTATAGTTAGACATCCCATGAGATTTCATAACTTATTAAATATAATAATAAAATATAATAATAAACTATGAAACAATACATCATGATAATGCCAAGAGTAATTATTATAATTAAAATTAGTAATTTATGTATTGCAATGAGGGGTGAGGTCAGACCGGGGCGTCAGGGAAGCGAGCAGGAGGCCCCCACCAGACTCCAGTTGCCCGACCGGGAGCCCCAGCAAGAGGCAGGTAGGACGGCAGTGAAAGGAAAGCTCTCCTCTCTCTTTCATTTTAAGTATTTTTAAAATTTTTAAAATTTTATATATTTATATATATATATATATACATTTTTTTTTTATTTATTAATTTTTTTTACCCTATTCCCCTTCCCCTGCTACCCCTCCTGATTAATTTTGTTAGTTCTGTTAGATGTCATTTAGAGTCAGGAGGGATCGCGTCTTGGACCGCAACCAGACCCAGAGGAGGCTGCCGGCCCGTTGTGGATCGACCTCCTGTGCTTCTCCTACTCTGGGCAACTCCCAGACCCAGAGGGGGTTCTGCCAGCTGAGGAGAAGCTTTCCCATTTTTCATTATTCATTTATTTTATTTAATTATGTATTTATTTAATTGTTCCCTCCCCCCCTTTTTTTTTAGAGTGAGAGAGATGGGGTTCTCCCATACCTGCAGTGTTTTAGTAAGAGCTATGTGGGAGGGAAAGTTTGGATTTTATCTGAAAGGGATACGTTTTGAATAGAGTAAACAAATACAATTTTGTAGTTTCTGTAAAAAAAAGAGGAATTCAATTAAACAAAAAGTGAATTTTGCTATAAATTTTGAGGGTTTATTTAAAAAACAAACACATTGATTTATTTTAACAAATTTATGTAAATAAATAAGGCTTTTACCTAAGTTTTGGCAAAATGTTACACAATCTTAGGCTATTATTTTGTTAGTACTGGTTGATGAAACTTATTAAGTGCACCTTCGTGGTATCCACCTGTAACTAAACTGAAACCAAGCACCCATTATCCTCAAATAAGTAGCCACTGGCTGTGTGGGTGCTACACTTATATCTGTAAGGAGAAACGTCCCGACTCAGCAAAAATGCTGGAAAAGCACCAATTAATCATTGTCATGTAATTTATACTGGTAGCTTAGGAAATGTAGGTAGATGCAGGATTTTCCACACTGACACCAAACTGGGGAAAGGTTTTAGGTTTTACTTAGTTATCAATGCCTGGAAAACTGGAATAAGCAGGTGGTGGGGAATTTGTTCCATGGTGAGACAGATCTGCAAGGGTTAAACATTTTGTTTTCCCAGTTTAAACTTCAACCTGATCAGCGTGTACACAGTCTCTGCCCAGTGACTGCTGCGATAGGTTCCATCATCTCCTTTGACCCTGAAAAGTATAAATGGTGCAGAGAAAGTGGATGGGTGGATGGATGGAAATAACGAAAAGCATAATACAAACTATGACAGAATCTGAAACATGGCCAGCAGCAATTTTTATATATGTAAGAACATTCCCCAGATTGGAGACATCCACAGCGGGAGAAGTCAGGCGTGTAATTGTCAGATTCCTCAATGAAGAGACTGTTATGACAGAGGTGTGAAGGACCCAAATACAGGAGACCGAGAGGCCAGAGGAGGCAAAAAAGTTATTTAATAAAACAAAAAACGCTTCACTGGCAGGAAATCCCGAACAGAAACAGAAACCATTGACGATAGGGAAAACAAACCAAAAAAGTAGAGTACAGGAACATGACGGAATCGCAAAACAGCCAAACCAGTAGTTACCGTGGTAACAAACAAACAAATACACCTAGCATGCCCTTGGATGCGAAAGAACCACGGAAATTGGTCAGAAGATAAAAAAGATGACACAAAAGCCCATTTCAATTTTGACAAAGTAATTCAACTGTGTTTTACTTTTTTGCATTAGTGGAGCCTGTCTGTGGCTTAAAATACTAAAATATATTCACAATCATGAAACTACATCAAACATCCATGCAAGAAGGCTGATCAAATTGTGAAACACACCAGTTGTGAGGAATGTTCTAGCTGCTGTTGAACTGCATAGTCTCCAAAGTGTGTGTAGAGTGATTAGAGGGCCGGGTTTCATTTATGTGACCATTACACTGTCCCTCCACAAAGAAAATCTAACTAATGTTTCGGGGCTGGATGTCTATCAAGACTTTGTCAGTATTACTTCTGACAGCATGAGAAATACCAACAATACGTGACACTGTGAGAAAATAGTCATTTGTGTGATAGTTTTTTTAGCCTTTGTAGCGCTTCTCTGATTACCTGATACCTAAATTAGCAACCTTGATTACATGTTTATATCTTTGTTCTTTGTTGTGTTTGTCCAACGCAACATACGGTGAAGTCAATGAAACTTTTAAATGAACAAGCTCTCTTTTTTTTTCCTTTTTCCTGACAAGCTGTCTCTAACGTTAAGGAGTTAGCCACATCCTAACATTACCTGGCTGCAGCTGCAACTGTAAAAGCTAGCAGCATCTGGCCTGGCCTGCATCTAGACGACAACAAAAGTATGTTTAAGCTCCTGTACGAATTCTATTTAAAGAAAATCTGATCCAAATTCACCAGACGTTTTTATTGTACAGAATCGTGAGCTCAGGGGTCCGACACTACCAAGTCCAAGTGATAAAACAATGAATGTCCCCAGATGGTTTAGACTTTGCCGCTCCCGTGGTTGAGTGGTCCCCGTCCAATCCAGTGCTGCCGGAAAAAAGGAAAAGACTACATCCCATCACACCGGAAGAGAAGAAACTTCAACCCCCAGCCTTGTGTCTTGGTTTTTCACATGTCCTTTGTTCCGAACACGTGGTCCACCAAGCGCAACTAGCAAAAACGTATTGACTATATGTATCAAACAAAATGAAGATGGCAGATACACTAAATGCATCTGAAAGATGAGGAATAATTATTCAGACATGAACATTGTATTTGACATGAAAAATGAACCTCTACTAATCAATAACACAATAAACCAAAGAAAATGGATGACATGAAAAGTTAGAAGATGGCATGGAAAGGTACATTTCTGCACCCTAACACTCCCCCAAAGTTAAAACACTCACAGCATTGGAGAGATTTTTCATCGCCACTCTGCCTCTGCTATAAAACATTGTTGTAGCATTTACTTCTCTGGGTGAATTCTTGGCAGATGAGGAGTGAAGTTGGGAGGTTCCACATCATCTCCTGAATGGTTCTTTTACAGATGAAACACTTAAATGGTGCTAAAATCTAGAAATAAGTGTCCACAGTGTGTCTACATTGCTTTTACTCATTTTGTGAAGTGGTAAAAAGTGCACAGCAGTTTGTTCCCAGACCCGACACGTGCATGACATGAACTGATGGGGATGTGCATCTTGCACAAAACTAACATTAAACTTAATGAAGATGTGATCTTAATCAAAATTATTACAGCACATAAAAATAGAATGAAAATTTGAGCACTTGTCTCTGATTTATGAGTCTGAATTCAGCGAATGCACAAGTCCAAGTCAACAGTGCTCGAGTCAAGTGATCAACTTCTGTTATTCTACATATACACAAAGGCATAAATACAAAAGTTTCCAATGAATAAAGAGGCAAAGCTCGGGAAGAAAAGCCTAATTCTGCGTGCAGTGGGCAGCACAGGCATTATACAATCCACTGGCAGGCATGCAAGCCCAAAGCCACAGTTGTGCTTCTTTCTCCTATTAAAGCTATCCCTTTTATCTTTACTGCCATGCTGTTTCTTGCAGTTCATTGATAACATATTTCAACCCATATTGCAAAAACCTTTTAAGCCCATTTAATCCTGAACGAACAAGATACACTTTATATTCCACAACCGCTTCTTTTATATGTATTAACCTGTGAATAAATCAGATGAATGAAGCACTGTTGGAGCTCTGATAATACAGCAGATAGCTCAGTGTTATGGAATTTTTCACGCTTATCTTCCCATAAAGGATCAAAACAGACATTTGCTCAGTGTTTCTAGGGAGAACATCTGTGACAGTTAATCCCAACTCTTTCCAAGAATAACCTGCTGCAGTGCTGCATATGATGAGATATATTTTTATCAAAGATTACAAGGAACTTGTAGCTAAAGTTGTTTCTCTTCCACTAAAGAAGACTCTAGAAGAAGAGCAAGAGCAGCCAGGTTTAATGGCAGACAAAATGCTCGGCAGTACATCAAAAAGCTTGAGACACCAAAACTAATTAACTTTAGATAGAAACAGTAAATGTCAGCATATTCAATAATAAGGCTTGAATCCCACTACTGTCAATCGAAGTTTGCCTGGGGAAGAAACTGAAATGATTAAAAGGTAGAGATCATTTTAGTTTACCATTTTAGTTACACCATCTATATTTGGCCTGAGCAGTGATTAAAAGCATGCTCTTGAAAACCATACGCTGATGGAACCCCTGATTTTAAGCCTTTGTGATGTGAGATCCAACATCACAAAAACGCAGATCAATGCAAATATTTTGCAGCAAAGCAACTGCTCAGGCAAGTTAATTGCCAGATCAACTGTTTTAAATTAGTCTGCAGTGGCTTGTGGGGTGTATGTTGGCTTGTTTGATGTTGGTTGTTTAAGTGTGAACTGGGTGTCGGTGCCGGTCGTATGTGGAAGTCTGTCTTGCATGACTAAGATCTCATTTCTCTTCTCTTAAAGCAAACCAAGTTTACTCACGACTTTAGAGGAACATAATCAGTGCTTATTGCGACTCTTAATCACATTATTTACAGTCTAAAATGACTAATAAAATCTAATCAAACTGTTATTGGCCAAAAGAGCCAGGAAATTACAATAATCCCTTCTGTTAGCTCTGCATGAGACTAATCAGCAATAGAGAACTGTTCTTCATCAGTTATGGCCTCTCATGTCTGTCATTTGATCTGTGCACATTGACAATAAAGGTTTTTTTCATCCAAAATGCTCATTGGATGACAGAGTAGCATGTGGAGAAAAAGGATGTAGATTCCTGATCATCTGAGTGGTGGTGTTTAACAAAGGCATGAATCAAGCCAGTTGGGCTTAATTTTTCTCAGTGCTTGAAGATGTTTCACCCTTCCAACCAGAATTTGACAAAGCCTTCTGGATGGAGAGTTAAAGATCTTCAAGAACCAAAAAAAGGAAGTCCAGTTGGCTTTATTCAGGCCTTTGAGAAATAAATGGAACATCTGTTCTCTGACTGGAGCTATTCGGTTTCCACACCGACAGTCTGACAATTGTGACAATGTCATGAAAAGATTATCCAGATGTTTCGCACCCCCAGGTCACACAATTATTCTTGTCTCCTGCTGCACGGACAAGGAAAGGTGACACTAAGAGAGCGTCGGGGGGGAATCTCGTGTGTTCCCTTGTGCTTGTAGCATTGTGCTTTTTAAAGGGGACCTATTATGAAAAACACGTTTTTTCTTGTTTTAACATATATAAAGTGGTCTCCCCTCACCCTGCCAACACAGAAAAGATGGAAAGACACGAAATTCTGCAGGGTCTGTACACCCCACCCGGCTGAATCTTCTAGTGTCATGTGACTTTTATGAGCCGTTCAGAATCTGCTCCTGTCGTGAGTCATGACGGGAGCAGATTTCCATAGGTCGGCCTCCGCTGCTGAAACCACGCCCACAACCAACTCCGCCGGCTGGAGCGTCCGCCATTGTTCAGAAGCGGTGGCTGTTTCCACAGCGAGAGGACAGTAAAAATTTGGTTTTGCATCAACACTTAGCCTCATAAAAGGATCAGTACCAACAGTACGGACCCGGCAACTGCACACGAGTCAGCGGTAAGTGACGTTATTTTTTTACGTTATTTATATTTGTCTACAAGTATGATCTTTGCATGGGCTAAGTATTTAGCTTAGCTCCGCAGCACTGGGGCCACTCACCGGACTGGACCGGTGAGTAGCTCCGGTGGCTCCAGTGTTACCTAACGGAGCCACTCACTCGTTACGTAACACTGGAGCTCTATTAGTTATACATTTTTCTTCTGTTCATAGTTTCAGATCTTCCAAGCACCTGAAGCTGTTCAACGACACCTTCAGAAGACGCACGGTCGTTCCTTGAGCCAGCAATAGTGCATACATGTTATTTATATACAACTTATGTTCTTTTATTTTTTTAACAATAAAGTTGCCATTTGTGAAAATTCAGTGTTGTGATTTCTTTACAGTTAACATGATTCATTTGTCTTGCCTTCTGGACGCCTCCCTAGGGAGGTGTTCCAGGCATGTCCCACCGGGAGGAGACCCCGAGGAAGACCCAGTACACGCTGGAGAGACTATGTCTCTCGGCTGGCCTGGGAACGCCTCGGACTCCCCCCGGAAGAGCTGGAGGAAGTGTCTGGGGTGAGGGAAGTCTGGGCATCCCTGCTGAGGCTGCTGCCCCCGCGACCCGGGAACGGATAAAGCGGGAGAAGATGAGTGAGTGAGAATTTGTCTTGTAACATAAGAAATGAAATGAGGAATGAGGAGTCGGAGTAAATAACTGTGGTGTAACTGTTTAGAATTCAATTAAAGCTTCCTGTGTGAATTAGTGTGAAGACGAGGTGACTAAAGGCTGATTTATGGTTCTGCGTTACACCAACATAGGGCCTACGGCGTAGGGTACGCGTCGATTTAACGCAGAACCGTAATTCAGGCTTAAGATCCGTTTACACCGTGTCTTACTGCATGCGAGCGTCCGACTATCACGTCGAGCTGCGTGACATCGGACGCTCTCTGTCCACACTGAAACCGTTAAACTCGCGGCCAGTTAGGACAGTCCAATACAAAAAAAATAAAGCAATGGAATTTATTTTGTCGCCGAAGCTCGCTCGCATGGGACAAGCTTGTACGCAGCCGCTGCTCTTCTGGCCGGAGCGAGGCTTTGTTCCCTCCCCTGCTACACGTCATTCAGGCAGCCAATCAGCACAGAGCCTCATTATCATAACCTCCCCTCCCCTCAGAATCCCTCACAGAAAATGAGGTTAGAAGCGGTAAAAATAGACAGGCTGAATTTCTGATTTATGTAGAAAAAACAAGCTTTAGATTGTTTTTTTAAGACATTCAAGGCCTGTTTAAAATATACATTAAATGCCATAATAGGTCTCCTTTAAGTGGCCATTTGGTGCATTGTCAAATACTTTCTCACCTCATAAGTGATGCAATACGTGATCCAGTAAGGAAAAATTCAAGCTAAAGAATCAGTTTTTTACAAACACACCCACACTTATCAAGTTGTACTCTGCCGTGTCGAGGTTCGATCGAGGTTTGATCCTCCTTCCAGATTTGCACCCTGACACTACTAATTCCAGTCTCAGTTGTGCTTGAGTATGATTGTCAATTCTACATATGTCTTTACGTCATTGCATTAACAGCCCATTAATTTATTTGAAGCATGTGTGATTCAAAGAATTACCACAATGGAGATTATAGAAAATGTGATGGCAACACTACTGGCAACTGACAAATGTAAGCCTCTGGTATTTTTGCATTTCTGGATTACACTGTTAATGAATTTCACAAGGAACCATTATCTCTACACACCATATGTGCATATCCTGTGCACACCCTTTCGTTCATATCCAGGTGAAACTGGTCCGTATCCAAGCAGATCCTGCCCGAGATCAGCGATCGTGTCATGCTCAAGCTTGGCCTTACATTACCCAAACGGACCAGTCTTGAGGAGTCAGTCGTGCTTGGGCATGTGTGGGACCATTTTTAAATAAAGTTCAATAGTCCTAGTTAAGCGCCAGGATGCTTTGATAATCGTATCATGGAGAATTTAAAGATCTTCAGATTAGGAATGACAATTAGCATTTGGCAATATTCATGTGTTATAAGGTTTGAAATAATATTTTTCTAAAGCCAGTCATGTGTATCGTTAGCTAAGCAACTGGGATATTTAGATTGATTCAATCTACTGCTGCTGGACAAAGGTAAAGAAACAGGTCAGATGAATAGATAAGCACTCCTCAGTTTACAACACTGAGTTCTTGAATGACAACTGAAAACAGACTACCTGAAGGCAAGAGACGGCATCACGTGATCATGAGCATCTTGCTGACTAGCTTCTTGAATTGTCAATCGAAGGGTGTTATCTAGCTAAAATTTAGCAGATCTTATTTGCTTTTTTGTTTTGTTGGTTTGTTTTTAGAATGTTTTTCAGTGCACTTGGCTTCCAAATCCATACCCAAATGATATCTGGACTCCGCATGCTCCATGTGTTCTGATAGGTGGCAGTTCTTGAAGTTCTGGCTCCACAAATCACAAGAACACATGTTTGGTGCACAAAAAGTGTTGCTGTGAGCAGTTTCACAACTTTGTGCTCAGTTAACCTGATTGCAAAGGAGAGGTGAAATGGACAGTGGCAGACTGGAATTTTTTTTAGGGGATTGCCTTTTTCTTAGGAAAGAAAGAAAAAAAAGAAAGGTTTAAGGAACACGAAACTTGAGCTTCTTTGTGAGATATCTGAAACAACCATCGCAATGTTTATAAAGCCAGTGTGAAAGCTGGCTGTCTCATTGGGTTTGTGGTTTTGCTGCCATAGCGAGACAGTAGACTTTGCCAGTGCCTGTGGCCACTGCCAGTCCTGTCAGATCGCCTAACAGATGGCCTTCCACGGGCTGGTTACTGCCTCAACGTGTTCCAAACTATATGAACTGTGATGACAACTGATGGAAACTTATGTGGGTGGCAAAATGTGGCAGGGTGGAGATGTGTACGAGGCCCTCAGTAGATTTGGAGAAGCAAGCTCCGGATCATGCAGGGAAAGTGAAAATGGTAAGATGAAGAAGACAGGTTGAAAGAAGAATGACAGGGGAATGGAGAAAAATGTGACAGGTAGGCAGACAATTTCAGGTACAGGGAAGAAGGTAACAGGCAGGGAAACACAGAGAGGGTGACTGCAGAGGTAAAAGGAGACAAGTGCACTATAGACAGGAAAGAAAGAGGGATGTGATGGAGGTCATCTGCTGCCAGGCAGAGGGGGTGATTGACATCCCTGAAGACTGCAAGCTTTGACAACACAATCTGATGCTTCCTTCTGTACAATCAACTGTCTTTTATGCATCTTGTTGGATATCATTTTTGCTGGACACTGTCTCTCTTTGTTCTTATTCATCTATTCATTTTCTATCCAGCATTCAGAGCTGGCTCACAATGTCTGCATGGCAGAACAGGTGTCCGTCTTTTCAGCCATGCCATCCATCTCTCTGTGGGCAAATTATAAAACACATTTCCCAAGACCTCCTCGAACAGGGGCCTATATGTGACCCACCTCACCTGCTGTCTTTAGATTCTAGTGTCTACTAAGTCATAAGTCTACTAAAATGTCTTGTTAATGACACCATGTTAAGCATTGTCTATTTCTTTCAATCATTATTATCTTCCTTTATGGCACTTTTGCATTAGTACTGCCTTATCCCCGGCTCGGCTCCGCGCGGCTCGTCGCGGCTCTTCCCGTTTGTCCCCGTGTGTTTTTCCACAGCCAGGTGAGAAGTAGGCAGGTTGGGGTGAAGTTGCTGTGACGTACTCGATTGCGCAACCGCTTTGTTCATGTCGGCGCTGATCAGAAATCAGCTGGAGCCGCGAGCGGCTGAGAGTAAAACAGCCCGTCTACATCCCTTTTTTAATTCTCTCGTCAGCCCCCAGGTTTATGAACATCTGCATCTCAGAGTTGGACCAAACAGACGTTTTGCGCTTTATAATAAAATCGCAGCGAGCCGCGGGTCGCTCTCGCGCTGACTCCCACTTCCTGATTCAAACGTCTGCCGGCCCCGCCCCCCGACCAATCAGAGGCGTGGAGGGTGATGACGGCCCCGCCCCCCGACCAATCAGTGGCGCGGAGGGTGGTGACGTCAGAAATAGTCCCTGCTCAGCCCGATTAGAACCTCGGCAGAATGGTTACAGAAAGAGTATCGGCTTGGAGCGGCTCTACCCGTCTCAGCCCCTAGTGCAAAAGCGCAAAACGGGGCTGTGGTAGAACCGAGTTAAGGCGGTACTAATGCAAAAGCGCCATTAGTGTGCTCTGTTACAGATCCAAATCAGAAAACGTTAGGTAGATATGTAGAAATATACGCAGTTTAAAAAAAAAGTGGTGTTTCTGAACCTTACTGTACGTTCACTTTTATGTCTTTACAGATAATCATAGGTGTAATTTCCGCTGGGGACAGGGGGGCATGGTCCCCTTTCTCATAATCCCAATCATGTTCTCCCAAATTTGAACTACGTTTATTCATTTGTAACTCCAAGTCATAATCACCTCTGAGTTGCAGGACAGGACAGGATAGACTACCCATCTAAACGGTATTGTGCGTATTTTTGCAAAGGGCTGTTCTAATATAAACATAAAATGTCAATGGAGGCTGAAATAAGTTTGTGATGTTAGTTTTATGTTGGATATTCGAAAGACAGTCACTATTTACCCGCCCCTGGTCTCATTTAGGGGCCGTCAATAAATTACTGAAACATTGCAGATTTTTCTTTTCAACAGCCTGGATGCGATCGGACCAAGTCACTCTAGACCAAAGCCGTATCGCTGTTTGAAAGGAGTCAAATAAAACACATTTATTGAATTGCATTTAAAGACTCTTCTCCATTTTTTCCAAAAAAATGTTTTTGATGATAATAAAAGGTTTATTTATTTTCCTTTTTTTAACAGCTTTATAAACATGTGACCTAGACATTTCAAAGTTGCATCTCTTTTTTGTATTTGAAGACTTTTTTTTTTAATTGAAAAAAATCAGTAGTGGCTGATGTTCTTATTTTTTCAATATTCTGTAAGAATTCTGTCCTGATAAATAGAAACAAAGGTTAGGCAGCAGCAGAAAGTTGTATCTGCACGCTATGCAAGGTGGTTTTAATTTGTTGGCAGGAATAATGAAAATATAGAGTTGAATTAAAGGAAGCATTGGCTTATACAAATGTTGTATGGCTCCTCTTTTCCCTTCAACATTGATGTTTTTGTGTTATCTTTAACGTCAGTAGACAGAGGAGGAGGAGCTCCATCAACCCACAGAGTTGGAGACAAAAGGAAGTAGCAACACAAAGGTACATTAACCCTTCCTTGATACTAAGTTATAGAAATAAATGGACAAAGTGGAATTGACTCATATCATTTCAACTCTGATCACTGTCAACAAATGGTGACGATTTTTATTTCATAAAATTGTTCTCATTCCTCGGTCAATTGCCCTCCCATTTAATGATACAGTAAGGACAGTTTTTTCTCCTCAATATTTTAGAACCATCCTTTCTAGCAGGATATATAAATATGTCTGTATATGTACATTGCTGTATGTAAAAATATGTCAGCTCAATTATTTTATTGATTTTGTGCCAATATAGTCCCGATGTATGTAGAAATGCAGAAAATGAACTACCTTTGCTCTGCCAGACGCCCCCCAACTCTGTTCTGTGCCCACTTTTCAAATCATGCAGACAATATTAAACACAGACATTTCATATTTTTTATGTCAACTTCGAGGTCCCATATTATGCTTTTTGTAACTTTCAAAGATTCAAAATTGGCTTAAACTGTAATATATTCAGTTTTCAGGCTGTCTTGCTGTCATTTCAGCATGAGCATGAACTGATTAAGCAGTAAATATGAGTTTCAAAAATGCAGGCTTCCCTTGAAATGTCTCTTCATACAAGCTTTGCATATGCAAACTATTTCTCTGGAGTTCAAGCAGAGATCAACTCAGCTCATGCATATATCCCTATAGCGGGTCAGCACTGCCCCGTGGCACATATTTGCCAGTAACGTGACTGACTTATTTATGAAGGTAACCAATAACAACGCAGTGAAGATGAGTGGCAAGACGGCGAGGCCAAACATGATGCTCGCCAAAGCACACAAAAGCCCAAGCCTCAGCTGGACACATGATTTCCAACCATTCCGATTGCATTGCTTCAAGAACCACCATTCATCATTTGCTGATTTAGTCACCTGGACAAGGTATTACTGTAGAAAACCTTTGTTACACAAATGTGTGTTGGGGTAAGATGTATCAACATCACAGATCATCGTTTCTCATAAAGGAAGCAGGGATGTTCCCTTTAAGATACTGTTGTGTATATGTATTGCATATATAACATATCCTATTGCAGCAAAGTAATCACTGAAGTACGGTGTCATTTTCAAGAGAATAAATGCACACCGACAGTCATTAGTATTCAGCTTTTATATGGAGACTGTAATCCAACCAGAGAAACCAATGATGATATCTTCTGACAGGCTCTAAATTACATCTAAATGCTCGCATTTACTACTCAAACAAATGTACAAATGCACAAGTATGCACACACTGACAGTTTCATGTCCCTCAGCTGCATTAATCATCATCAGACAGGGTTTGGTGCATTTGGGCTTTGGAGGCCCCCGACTGATCCCTAATATTAAAATTGATTTGTCTAACATTGATTGAACTCATTGCAACAGCTTTATATCTGCTGTGTATTATTTTGCTATTGTCTCACCCCCCACACCCACCATCCCCAAGTACCAGCATCACAACTCCCCTGCCTCAGCAAAATGTGCCAACAATCATGTTAGAGATGAAAAAAAAGAAGAAAGCAGATAGAAAATTGAGAATATCCAAAAATCTCTGGGATGAAAAAGAAAGTGAAAATATTTCTTTCTTTCTCAAAGGAAACTTTCACCAGAGCTTGTCCGTCTCTTGGTAGTACAAACTATGCCCCCCACCCCTCCCGATCTTTTTCTCTTTTCCTTACAGTACAATAATTCTAATTATGTTCAGACAACTAAACATGCCAGCCCTAACGACAGCACAGATATGGGGAAATTGGCTCATTTGCACAATAATAAATGTGGGTTTGAGCCCATAGAAAGCCTATTAACATTTAAATGATACAAGGACGTTATCTGTAAAGTGTGTGCTTATCCAGGGTGGCTTTCTGCGTGGATGTGCAGAGAATGATCAAACAGCCCAGCGTCTGCCTCCCCTGCACTCCTCAGTGCAACGCTGTCAACCCTGCTGACAGTGCTTTGTAATTGGGAGGAAACTGGGGTGGTGATGGTTGGGAGGGCGCGTGGAGAAGCACACAGATTAGGATCATACAGGGGGAGGGGAAGAGGAGGAGGTTCAGGAATGGGGATCTTCAGTTTTGGGGCACAGAGGTTACCTTAATGGTGAAAGAAAGGAGACAAAGGTTTTTCACATTTGTTCAAAGTTTAAACTTCATCCAGTTAGCCACTTGCTCTAAAGCGTGACGGTGAAACGTCAGACCAATGGTGAACAAATTAATAAATGGAAGATTTTAGCCTTTTCTTCTTTCTGAAGCCACCTCGCTCCTGTTATGTCGCTTCATTCCTGATTTCATATCCAAATTACTTGCAAGAGCTACAGGACTTGCCAACCAATTGTTGAGCAGCACATATTAAATTACATCTAGCTCTTTTGCCCATTGCTTTCCCACTTCTGAATCAAGATAGTCTAAAGCAGTGATTCTTAACCATAGGGCCGCGGCCCACACTTGGGCCGCGAGCGCCATCTAGTGGGCCGCGAAAAAAAATTCAGTTTTGTACGTGTGGGCCGCGGGGGCCGCGGGACTGCATAGCAACTCCCGACCAAATGAGGAGAAGAAGACCCTCAGCTAGCTCTAGGTGTAATAGTAAGAGAAATGGTGTGTATTTATAGAGAAAATCCTTCATTTTGCACAGAGTAGGTTTAGATCCGCCAGGATCAGGGATCGATAACTTGGGTCTGCGCCCAGAGCGAGCGAGCGCGGCATGATCATTTATCCTGACGTGTCCCCGCGGCCGGGGAGGTCGGTGCCGCTCGGGCGGTGGGCTCCGTCGTTACTGCTGAAGGATTGTACATGTAGATGTGTCTGCTGGACTGGACTGTTGTTCGGGCTCGCAAAAGCATCGGAAAGTGACTCTGCTGCAGCGGCCAGAGCTGCGGTGCTGGCTCTGCCCGTCGTAGCTGATCAGGCTCGGATGAAATCCGACACGCGCAGTCCTGACAATTTATTAATGTAAATAAAACTTAGTAAGTTACTTAGTAAGTAATTAGCTTGACTCTTACAGAGATGAGAAGCCTAACAGGTGGAAAGGGAAGTTCAACCCAGAATGGACAGATTCATCCTGGTTCAGTCTTCCCACTGGGACAAAACCAGTATTCATACGTTCAGAGACCGTGGCGTTCAAAGTGCGAAAGTAAAACGCCACTGAAACAAAACACAAAGTTTTTCATAAAACATATTCACTCAAGTTTGAACTGAAGTCACAGAAAATAAGCTGACCATCTTAAACATGTTTGGGTCCACATACAGCTGTGAAGCAGCTTTCTCCACAGTGAACATAATTAAAACTAAATATCGTTCCAGGTTCAACAATGAGCACCTTCTCATGTGTATGAGAACCTGACACCATCCAGCCCAGATTTAAAGTCCTGGCAGGAGAAATTAGAGCTCAGTTCTCTCACTGAACGACAGAAAGTGGGGGCATAAGATTAAGGGGAAGAAAGAAAAACTGCAGAACTTTTAAATTGTTAAGATGTGTTTATATTAATTTATTATAAAAATGTGTTGAGACAATTAACAAAGAAAAGGGGACATTCAAACTGCTGGTAAAGAAATAAAATAAGATAGCATTTGAAAAATAAAATAAAACCTTATTTATTTATTTTATTTTTAAGAGAAAAAAATGTGTAATTGAAGTTACACATGTTAATGGGCAAATATGTACTTTTTTAATATAACAGTCAGATGCAGATGTTGATACAACTATGAGGCTACTTGAATATATATATATATATATATATATATATATATATATATATATATATATATATATATATATATATATATATATATATATATATTTATTATGATGTTCTGGACCTTCGCTGTGTTAATATTTAACGGGCCTCGGGCCACTCTGTACTGAAAAAATTGGGCCCCAAGGTCAGAAAGGTTAAGAACCCCTGGTCTAAAGCATGGATATCCAACCAAGTCTCACATCAAAATGTGAAATAGCAATGATTATCCACAGTACAAAACGTATTGGTTTCACAATAAAGCCTCTCAAATTGTGACATGTTCACATTTTTTTTCCTATTATTTTCTATTGGCCTGCTGAAAAGTCATGTGACTGCCCGCAGCTCCTTGGTGGCCAACATGGCGGCCATCCTTGTCTTTCTCAGTGGAAAATACATTATTTCAATGTAGTTTCGACATATAAAAACGCTTTGATCATATTTCGAGCAAGAAATGTACATGAATCTTGTGTGTATGTGTATATGATCTTTGGTTTGTTAGTTATTACGATGAATCTTTCAGATCTCTGGATAAAATTGTTACAGTTTTACGTTTTCTGTCGTTGCTATGCTGGTTGCTAAGTGCGCCGCTATGGACGAAACCAAGTGGCTTGTAAGCCATTTTAATTATTATTTACATCATGTAATTATATGAGTTGTGAAGATATTTGTGTTATTTCTTGTAACTTTTGATGACATTATTACAATATAAAACAAAATCAAACGGATTTTAGTTCCCAGGGGCCTCATTTATAAAGCCTGCGTGCGCACAAAACAGGGGTTGAAAGAGGCGCATGCCACCTTCTACGCAAACATTGGGATTTAAAAAAAAAAAAAATTAAATGTGCGTATCTTTACGCAAACCCTGACCCTAGCACACGAACATTTTGAAGATACGGGGAACTGGCGACGCAGGCGGTGAGGTGGTGAAATGAAGCCAGATTCATGTCATACTGTTAATGTCATCACATATCAGACTTATAATATAATAGCGCTGATCGTGTCTCTCTGTGTTTGAAGCACAGCTTCAGCACTTGGATCGCTCTGGTGCTGCTGCTGCTGCAGCCGCGGTGCAGGACACGCCGTGCCGGGAACCTCCTCGTCACCCACCAATTCCAACTGGAGAGTGACTTAGGACAGAACAAATGAGTGCCGGGCCACTCTACAGACACAGATTTTCTTTTAATATACCGTATTTTCGCGACCATAAGGCGCACATTTTTTATTTTTTTTTAAATGTGCCGGGCGCCTTAAGAAACGGTGCGCCGTGTCTATTACCTGAATTACGGTAATGTAAGGCCGGCCACCATGAGAACGGTAAAGGGAGAAGGGGGCGGGTGAAGCCCCCGTGAGTTGCGACGTGAATGAGACCATCCAATGAGCTGTTTAATGCGAAACAGAAGATGAAAACGTTTAAGGATTTGATTGATGTGTAAAGTGAAATAAAATACAATCAAACTAAGTTTTGCTCCGCTGTATTTAAATAAGCACACTTGTGTGAGTGTGTTCTGCAGCGCGTGTGTGTTTTGCATGTCGGGAACCGATGCACCTGCCGTGGGTTTGCGGGGTCCGATCGCCGCATCCCCGCGGCAGATCCGGCTGAAATGCCGGACTGGCGCAGCTGAATTAGTGGAGCTCCTGTCGGATACAATCCGGTACCGGCTCCCCGACAGCGCGTGTGTGTGAGCGGGACCAGCGCGGGGCGGGGGGGGGGGGGGGTGGTGCGGGACCCGGGACCGCTACGGTCGGGATCCGCAGCACAACGGGGTATGAAAAGTTTATTTACTCTTGTGCTTGCCTGCCACGCTGATGGACAGAAACTGCCGGCTATGGTGATTTTTAAAAGAAAAGCGTTGCCTAAACAGACTTTTCCAGCCAGAGTGAAATGAAAAGGGCTGGTGGCTGAGACAGGTTTATGTGCGGCGCCCCGGTGTTTTTTTTTTATTATTTAATGCAGAAACAGAATATGAACCTTTGAAGGGTTTGATTGATGTGAAAAGTGAAATAAAATATCAAACTAAGTTTTGCTTCCGCTCTATTTTTAGCGCGTGTGTGTTTTGCAGCGCGTGTGTGTGCAGCTCCGTCTCAGTAGACGGCGCCTTTTGGGTCGGTGCGCCGTATGTGTGTTTTAAAACCAAAAATGACACACAAAACTGAGGGTGCGCCTTTCCACACAGTGCGCCATATGGTCGTGAAAATACGGTATATATATATGAGTTTTACACGCGCGCATGAAACTTAAATTATGGTTCCGCGTTAAATCAATGCAGAGCCTACGCCGTAGGGTACGCGGCGACGCGCACCTACGCCGTAGGCTCTGCGTTGGTGTAACGCGGAATGAGGCGAATTCACGTGCGTAACCTTCCAGCTGGACTGTGATTTATAAAGCGAACATTGCCTGCAGATGTGCGTGCACACGGTTTTATATATCAGGATTTTTTTGTGCGCCCGCCATTTTCGGCTTTTGAGCGCACGTACACTTTTAGCATGAATCCTACGCACTCTTTTATAAATGAGGCCCCAGCGTTTTTAAAATTTCATTTAGTCCTGTGACGCTGGTTTTCTTGGCAGGGTGTCGGAGGGGGGTAGACAGAGGTGGGGGTGGTTGGCTGTGGTGAGGTGTGAAAAGGCGGGCAGTGGGGGGGGAGGGGAGGGATGGTGGAGGTGGAGCAGCAGGGGGGGAGGGGGGTGATGGTGATGGTGATGATGATGATGATGATGATGATGATGATGAGTCGTCGAACCAGCAGTAAAAATTGTTCAGCTGGTTGGCCAGCTTGAGGTTGCCTGCAGGGCGTGTAGCTGTTCTTTTGAGCCCTGTGATGTTCTGCAGGCCTCTCCACACAGAAGAGGGGTCAGGGTTGGCAGAGAGGCGATTCTGCAGCCGTTCGCCGTAGGATCGCTTCGCTTTCCTGATCTCTCTTGTCAGCGTGTTTTTGGCCGCAGGCAGGAGCTGCGCATGCTCAGCAGGCTCATTTATATGCAAATACAGTCATCAAGTAGTTTGCATTGACCATTTTTTGTATAATTTGGGCCTGTCGAGGGCGGGATATGAGGCGAATTCACGTGCGCAACCTTCCAGCTGGACTGTGATTTATAAAGCGAACATTGCCTGCAGATGTGCGTGCACACGGTTTTATATATCAGGATTTTTTTGTGCGCACGCCATTTTCGGCTTTTGAGCGCACGTACACTTTTAGTATGAATCCTACGCACTCTTTTATAAATGAGGCCCCAGCATTTTAAAAAAAAGTATTATTATTATACCTTTTGTTCGACAAGACAATCAACAAATTAATTAATTTTATGGTGCTTGCAGCGTAAATGCAACCTATAATCAGAATCAGAATCATCTTTATTGGCCAGGTTCGAACATTGTGCACAGAGCTCTGTAGCGCCGTCCAGAGGGGAGGAGTTGGAACAGGCTGTGTCCCGGGTGTGAGGGGTCAGCAGAGATTCAACCTGCCCGTTTCCTGGTCCTGGACCGGTACAGGTCGTCGATAGATGGGAGGTTAGTCCCAACTATCCTCTCCGCAGACCTGATTGTCTGCTGCAGTCTGTGTAGTTTGGTGGCTGATCCAAACCAGACAGTCTTGAGCGGGTTCAGGGTCCATTGCTGTGCCTCTGTTGTGACCAAGATGTGGCTATTTGGATCATCATTGTTTACTGCAGAGCAAAAATGCAATAGATTAAGAAGCAACTTTTTATGCATAGTCAGTCCAAATGGAAATCAACACCCATGCAAAGATTTTACTCTTAATTTGGTCCAACGTGGCCCAATAATTATGAAAGTCTGCATTTAACATGAAGACACATTGCATAAAAGCGTTGTCATTTCCTTTGTTTCTCCTTGCTCAAATGGATGACATGTAATTAGGGCCCGAGCACTGAAAGTGCGAGGACCCTATTGTATCTGTGATGTTTATTATTATTAGGGCCCGAGCACTGAAAGTGCGAGGACCCTATTGTATCTGTGATGTTTATTATTATTATTATTATTATTATTATTATTATTATTATTCTCGCCATAAATAAATTGCCTTTTTGGAGGCCTTAAAATGCTCAAAAACTCACCAAATTTTGCACACGCTTCCAGAGTCGCGTAAAATTACGTATTTTATGGGCGACAGGCATGGGTCCACAAGAATGGGCTCTATAGCGCCACCTATTTTATGTTTTTGACGAGCCCCACAATATGGTTTGACTTACAGCAATGACCTTTATGTGTGTATTATATTAGACAAAGAGCTACAAAAAAGTCTCTTGGACCCATGCTCTAAGTTACACAGGAAGTCCGGCATTTTGAACAGAAAATGTCATTTTTTATGAATTCTGATCATTTCTAGGCCTCGTACTTTAACGAACTCCTCCTAGAGATTTTATCAGATTGGCTCACAACTTGGTTTGTACAATCTAGACACATGGCCGACGCTAAATTGCGAAGCTTTTACGTTTTTAGCAGAGGGCTTGACCGCAGTGATCCGGCGAAGTTTGGGGTCATTTTTAAGGCTCGCCATGAAACACCAATTGGCTGTAATTCAGCAATACATGATTTGATGTGGTTGAAAACGTATGTGCATGATTGTAGGCTGAGCCTGAAGACATATGTGGTGGAATATTCAGGATCGGTTGTAGCGCCACCTGTTGGCACCAGGAATTGTCATGTCTTCTAGTATGCATCTGTGCTCAAAGGGAGATGAACGGATGGATCTCAAAGTTGGTCAGATAATAGGTAAGACATTTACGATGGCTGACAGAGAAAACTGTAAGTTTTTCTCAAAGGGCGTCGCTGTTAGAGGTAGTCAAATTTCGGTGTCTCGCCATGAACATAAAAGTTGTTTTAACTTTCAAATACTTGGTCCAAATTGACCCAAAATCAATACATTTAATCAGGCTTCCATTCTGATATCCATTCTATATTTGGGACAGTTTGTCACCGACTTTATTCAAAATATGAACTAATTTTGAAATAAATCTTTACTTTGTCATGCAATGTCGAATTAACTTCTAACTTCGTAAAAATATTGTTGAAAATAATATGATTTGAGCATTGTATGTGCAAGAGGCGATTTATAATGAATGTTTTGAGTTGGATTAGAAGCATGAAGCTGTCTGCGGGCCGCGTGCGCGCAGACCGCGGGAACGCGCAGCCGCAGCTCCTGGAAGCTGCCGGGGGCGGGGGGGGGAGGGGGGTTGTTGCAACTTGCAGCAACATGTGGAGTCACGCCGTCACGTCACGTAAGTTGTATTGTGGTTTTTTAATGCGTGTTGCAATTATTTTATTTTATTATATTATTATTGAGCTTCCATCCGCGATCCCGATCAGGAGCGCGCGGCCGCACGCGGCCACGCGCAGAGCCGAGAGCCAGTTTCTGCCCATTTCTGCAGCTTTGCCAAAAAATGCTACCTAAAGGTTTTCCACCTTTTGTAGAGCCACAACTTTACTGTGTTTTACTCCCTAAACCACTTCCTTTCACCCCCAAGTGGTCCTTGTCTCTTGCCAGGCCGTCATTGTAAATAAGAATGTTCTTAATGACCTGCCTGGTTAAATAAAGGCGAATGACTGAATGAATCAAATCAAATCAAATCAAATCAAACTTTATTTTTAAAGCACCTTTCATACAAAAAAAATGTAACACAAAGTGCTTTTCATAAAACATAAAATGTATTAGTGCCATATCAAATAAAGCCATAGAATTGTTGTTTTTTTTCTCTTTATCGTATAATGTTCACAAAGTGTAATGCATTCATGTCATGGGTCGTGTATTTTGAAGGATCAAATAATCAACATCCCATTATCCATTTTACATCGTGCAAGAAATGATGCAAACTTTGAAAATCGACTGTGCGCATGAGCAGAACCCAAACGTAGCATTTTTTCGGCAGGGAGCAGAAATTGGCAGAACACCGGCTGAGACGGACCTGATGCTCTGATGCGACAGGTCTCTGCTCACACTGACTGTACGTTCATACACGGACGTAATATGGGGGGGGGGGGGGGACATGTATCCTGCACTTTTTCAAAGGGCAGTTTTGGTCCCCTGCAGTTTTTACCGTCCAAAAACAATGTTACGCTATATTAAATGGAGACAGGTCAGCACTAGGACCAAGCGGAAAACGGCCGCTCAAGCTGAAGCCTGTTGTTTGGTCTGCCTGGGTCACGTCAGCTAGACGGATTTTAAGAATAAGAATAAGAATTACTTTATTAATCCCCAAAGGGAAATTCCTTTGTATGGCAGCTCATCTACTGTACCATTTGCAGAAGAGAAGCTCTTCTGAATATCTCTTGGATGAGTTGATTATGTTGAAATGTTAATAGATAACCCTTCTGTGGTCTTTTGGTCAAATTGACCCATATTCACTTTTCTTTTATATCAAAAATATGATTTTCATCCATATAACTGCCTCTGTTACACTCATTTCAAATAAAATTGATGATCACTACCAGAGCTGGTAGAGTAGCCAAAAATTGTACTCAAGTAAAAGTACTGTTACTTCAGAATAATATGACTCAAGTAGAAGTAAAAAGTAGTCATCCAAATAATTACTTGAGTAAAAGTAAAAAAGTACTTGGTGAAAAAACTACTCAAGTACTGAGTAACTGTTGAGTAACGTCTGATTTATTTTTTTAACACACCCATTCAAAAAGACAAAAGTACAAAATAATCACCTTCAGGCAAATTAAAATCAATAAAATAATAAAATAAATTAAAATTAATAAAAAAATGAAAAATAGCTTAAATTAAAATAAGCGTAAAGTAAATTCAAGAACTTTAATAAATAATAAAATAACAGAATAAAAAAATAAATTAAGCACCAGTAGCACAAAATTTCAAGCCTTTGTACTTTTCTTTTTCAACCAGGCAGAACTAGAACAAACATGAACTCATAGAAACTCTGTGTGTGTTTGAGTCTGTGTAAATGTGACAAAACATGCAAAAACAAACCTTTTTCCCAAAGAATCACTCAGTGATGTCATGAGATTGACGCGTACACGGATAAAAAGGATAAAAGAAAAGTAACAGCTCAACGTAGCCTAATGTAGCGGAGTAAGAGGAACAGTTTGTCCTTCACAAATCTACTCAAGTAAAAGTAAAAAGTACAGTTATCCAAAACTACTCCTAAAAGTACAAAATTTCCCAAAACTTACTCAAGTAAATGTAACGGAGTAAATGTAACTCGTTACTACCCACCTCTGATCACTACTTGCATTGAATTATGGATATTTTATTCAATTTCTCCTCTCCTGTGATATTCAATTTGACCCACCAACCACTGGCTGGTGCTGGGTGGTGGTCCAAACATTTGAGATGATTTCATTTCATTTTCACATATACCCGTCTGTGATAATCCATCAATTTATGCCTCTGAGTTTAACTATAGTCAAAAAAATTCAGAATTTCGGCTTATCTTTATCTATCTCAAAAATGAGCTATGATTTTATGTAAATGAGGTCTATTGACCATTCATTCCAAAAATAAGTGTAAAATTGGTGGTAATGAGTTGGAGTGAAGTTGACTAACAAGGTGAAACACAGAATTGGGTGATAATTAAAGCTACATGCTTTACAACCAGTAAAACCACAAAGGGAACAGTAAACTTAAAAGTAACAATAGAAAACTAGAAGAACTACTAGAAAACACAGTGAACTGAAAGAGTTTGAGTTTTCTTTTTTTTTTTTTTTTACCTTGTCTGCACACATATTAATGATTGAAACAAGAGGAAAATTGGTTCAAAACGAGCCGGCAATGGCACAGTGTCTGCCCGGCTTTAAACAGAACCGCAGCAGGTACTCGAGTTGTAAAAAAAAATCAGGGGGGATGGTGGATTTTATCATATGGGGACAGATAATTTGTTCTGATTACAAATATTCTAATATATTACAAATAATAGCAGTGACCAAAACACCTGCAGAAATACTGCAGGAATGACATAGCAGCAGTTAAATGCAGCCTTCTGTAAGCTTTAAATATCCACTGGGCTTACATCAAATACATCAAAACACAACAATAAAAAACAGTTTTCTGAACTTATCAATATGCATCTGTCTTTCACAGGATAAGTAAAATGGATCACTGCAAAAACTCAAAATCTTAACAAAAATATTTGTCTTATTTCTAGTGAAAATGTCTCATTTTAGTAAAAAAAACCTCATTACACTTAAAACAAGACTCATAACTGGAAAAAAAACACCATTTTCATCTGTTTCACCTGTTTCAAGTAGATTTTCACTTAAAATAAGTAGAAAAATCTGCATGTGGAACAAGATTTTTTTGCTTGTAATGAGAAGATAAATCTTGTTTAATTTTATTTTTTTTTTACATTTATCGTATTTTTGATATTCTCTTTTTGGGGGGTGGCTGGAAGGAGGGGCGTTGGCCATGAGTGCGAGGGCCCGTTCATCGCTGCTTGCAGCTTTAATTATTATTATTATTCTCGCCGTAAATAAATTGCCTTTTTGGAGGCCTTAAAATGCTCGAAAACTCACCAAATTTTGCACACGCTTCCAGAGTCGCGTAAAATTACGTATTTTATGGGCGACAGGCATGGGTCCACAAGAATGGGCTCTATAGCGCCACCTATTTTATGTTTTTTGACGAGCCCCACAATATGGTTTGACTTACAGCAATGACCTTTATGTGAGTATTATATTAGACAAAGAGCTACAAAAAAGTCTTTTGGACCCATGGTCTAAGTTACACAGGAAGTCTGTCATTTTGAACAGAAAATGTCATTTTTCATGAATTCTAATCATTTCTAGGCCTCGTACTTTAACGAACTCCTCCTAGAGATTTTATCGAATTGGCTCACAACTTGGTTTGTACAATCTAGACACATGGCCGACGCTAAATTGCGAAGCTTTTAAGTTTCTGCCAGAGGGCGTGATTGTAGTGATCCGGCGAAGTTTGAGGTCATTTTTAAGCTTCGCCATCAAACATCAATTGGCTGTAATTCAGCAATACATGATTTGATGTGGTCGAAAACGTATGTGTATGATTGTAGGTTGGGCCTGAACCCATCTATGGTGGAATATTCAGGATCGGTTGTAGCGCCACCTGTTGGCACCAGGAATTGTCATGTCTTCTAGTTTGCATCTGTGCTCCAAACGAGATCAGTTTATTGATCTCAAAGTTGGTGAGATAATAGGTAAGACATTGACGATGACTGACAGAGAAAACTGTAAGTTTGTGTCAAAGGGCGTCGCTGTCAGAGGTTGTCAAATTTCGGGGTCTCGCCATGAACATAAAAGTTGTTGTAACTTAAACATAATTGGTCAGAATGAACCCAAATTCAATACATTTAATCGGGCTTGCATTCTGAACAAGTGGATATGACAATCTTGGATGAACTCCATAGCGCCACCTTTTGGTCAGGTATACATTTTTCATCAAATTATGTGCTTTAGTTGCTGTTTGGTTTATCCAATCTTAAGCAAATTGACACATTTGATTGGCAGTAGATCCCTTGTTGACGTGTCGCGTATCGTGGCCGTAATTTGAAAGGAATTGGCATTTTTATGTCACTCTGTATTTCTGGTAAAATATTAATTAAAAATCAGAGATTTTGTGTAAGGAAAATTAAATGGCAGTTTCAGATAGCTTACAACAGGACTAAAAAATCATACACTGGAACATATTATTTTCTGAGAACTCCGTCACTCTAAAAATTAAAAAAATGAACTAATAACATAAAAAGCTATGTCTTTGTCACAAAATGTCAAAATTGACATCCGACTTCATAGATATGTTGTTTACTATAATGAGAAAATATCTTGTGAATTTCATAAGCCTGAGTGGGACCGTTGATTTTCTATTAATATTTATGTTAAATTCACTGGATTCTTAACTCTGACTGACAGCCAAAGGAGGAGAGGAGAGAAAGGAGGGGTGCTCCCGCGGGGGACGGAGGGAGGGGTGGGGGGTGGGGGGAGGGGAGGGGGGGCTTGTTATGCGCGCGCATCTCCCGCGGGGGGGCGGGGCATTGGAGCTGACGTTCAGCGCGGCCGCCATCTTGGATAAGGTACCGACGGCCATCTTGGAGAGGCTGGCAGAGATATGAAACAGGACGCTGTCACACATTAAAAATACGTACTTTTATGCTGAAAGACTTTGTATTATGCTCTTTTACAAAGACATGGTATGGAATATTGATAAATGTATAAATTAATTAATTGTATAAAGAAACAAGTTTGATTGTTCATTTGAATTTATTTGAAGGGGAGAGGGGTGTGTTGTTGTATTTATTTATATATATTTATTTATTTATTTGAGAGTGAGAGTGAACTTTGTAATATTATAAGTCCTCTTGGCTTACTATTCCTATCCATTTTTCATTGACTGTTTTTTGTTTTTTTTTTATAGCAAAAGGTGCAAATAAAAATATACACCGTCGGAATTCGGAAACTGATGATTATTTCTTCATCCACTGCATCTTTCATCCACTGGTGCGTTCAGGGACAATTGGAATTTACTCAATTTGGCGAGAATTGACCATTGTGGTTTCTCCTGTTTACTGGTGTGATGAGTGATATCTAAATATTGTAATCTTTAAAGGAGCTTGAGGCTCCTTTTAAGAAATGAGACTCTCTAGCGCCACCCTTCACCACGACGGCCGTCGGGGGTACTGCAGCCAACAGTGAAGCCGGCACGGGAGAACGGGGAGAACGCGCATGCAGCGTCATGTGACGTCACATCCGCAGGACAGCGCGGGAAATTCCGGGCACAATTGCAGCACATTTTGCAGCACACAGCCTGTTCAAGGCAAAGGACAGATACGCTAGAGGGCTCATTCTTTTTGGTTTGGAACGCTTCATCTGACATTATTACTAGAAAACTTAAAACGTATACACATTTTTTTCATACATCCTGCCTCAATCCTGCCTCATGCTCCTTTAATTACCAACTTCATCTAATTAATGTTTTTCATCTAACCTCAGTAGTGTGAGATATTGTTTCAATGGGAAACTGCACACAAACTCAGCGGCGGTTGGTGTTGTTTTTCCTATGGGCAAGCCAGGCCTGGCGATAAATTTGATATTTCCTGGTTTGCATTAATGGGCGTGGCCTAACGGCTCAACAGCGCCCCCTAGAATACTTTTCTCTGCCATAACTTTTGAAAGGTTTGACATAAAGAGTCGTGGGTGGTATCATGGGACTCGGTATTGAGTCCTTGACCATAATTGGCAAAAATTAGCCCCGCCCCTTCTTCTGATTGGTTGTCCCTTTTTTCTGCTATAACTTTTGAATGGTTTGACATAGGAAGTTGTGGGTGGTGTCATGGGACTCGGTATTGAGTCCTTGACCATAATTGGTGAAAATTAGCCCCGCCCCTTCTTCTGATTGGTTGTCCCGATTTTCTGCTATAACTTTTGAATGGTTTGACATAGGAAGTCGTGGGTGGTGTCTTTTCTGATATGCTTATGGGGGGCGGTGGCCGTGAGTGCGAGGGCCCGTTCATCGCTGCTTGCAGCTTTAATTACACTTTAAAATGCCACATATTTTAGGATATGACATTAAAAAAGACAAGGAACATAATTTATAACAGAACTCCATATTTGTATTATGTCTTAAGAATCCTGTTAAGTATATTTGAGAAACTTGGTTTACAGGTTACATCCAATAAGCCTAATAAATCAGCAGTTTCAAACATCATGCAGTTAAATGACAGCCTACACGTGTATTCATGCATGCAACACAGTAACAAAATGAAGATTGTTACACATCTCATTTAAAGGGGACCTATTATGGCATCTAATACCTATTTTAAACAGGCCTTGAATGTCTTAAAAACAAGCTTTTGATTGTTTTTGCTAAATAAATTAGAAATTCAGCCTCTGAGCCATGTCTTTATCATCCCATTCTCTAACCTCATTATCTATGCAGGATTCTGAGTGGGTGGGGAGGTTATGATAATGAGGCACTGTGCTGATTGGCTGACTGAATGACGCGATACACCACTACAAAAAAATGGCGGAAGCTCCGGCCGGCGGAATTAGTTGTGGGCGTAGTTTCATGCATCGGAGGCCAACCGATGTAAATCACTCCTTCGTTACGTAACGACAGGAGCAGAATCTGAATGGCTCGTAGAAGCCACATGACACTGGCTGGCTCAACCGGGCGGCTGTACAGACACTGCAGAATTTGGTTGCTTTCCTCCTTCTCTGAGTTGGCAGGCTGAGGAGAGACCACTTTATATATGTTAAAGCAAGAAAATACTTGTTTTTCATAATAGGTCCCCTTTAAAGCAGAAATAATCTGAAACGTTCTTTTTGATGTTGATCAGCAGGAAGAGGATCTTGTCACAGTGTAGTAATTAAAAGAAAACCCAAACAAGGACAGGAGGCAGGTGGAATCAGAACTGAGGATATGCCAACGAAACCAAGCTGTCACATCCACTCCAGCTCCATACCTGCCTCACTCACCTGCCAGCTCCGCCTCCTTATCTGTCAGTATTGTCTTTCCTGCCTTTCACATCTGCTCCACATCTGCAATCAGCCCTAGGCTGCTACTTAAGCAGTCCACTCTCAGCCAGTCTCTGCCAGATTGTTATTCGTGTTATGCAAGTCTTTCCAGCACTCACCCTTGGACTGATCACCCGGTTTCGACCCAGCCTGTCCGTCCTGTTAATCACCTCAGCCTTCTGTCCCCGACCGAGAGTTGAAGGTCTCTGGTTTCTGTTTTCCTGCTCCTTGGGCGACCTGGTGATTCCTCCGACTGATCGTCGTTTCAGTTCTTGTATTCCAGCTTCCAGATCTGCGCAGCGATCACACCAGCTGTTCTCTGGTATTCACTCTCCTGCCACTCTGAGCGTGACCACGATCCTGAAGACTAAACTCTGCTCCGCATCTTACTCTGCTCTATTGCCCGCTGTGAGGTTGCTTTAATAAACACTTTTTACTCAACACTCTGTGCCGTTGTGCTGCACTTGGGTCCGCCACAAACCCTTGTCACAACCATGAAATTTAAGACGATGCAAACTTCTCAATGAAGGTTGAGAAGTTGGTCTGCAAGAAATAAAGTGGTAAAATAGATGATGATGGTTCTCTGCTCAGGGACAAGACAAACGAGATGTGAAGGTTGAACAAGTAAAACAAAACTTAACAGAATTTTAAAGGAAAATGCATGGTAAAGAGGAAAAAAACCCAAAAGAATCTATTATAAACTAAATGAAAGATAAACGTGTGTAAAATGGATAATTCAAAATCAGTTGTAGATTGTAATCTATGTAAATCGTACATTAATTTGTAAAATATATACTTAATGTTTGTATATATCATATACATCAAATATTTAAACTATGTTCAGCTTTCAGTTCAACTGTATTTTATGCATGCAGCCTCTATTACAACACAAGTAAAACAGTAAAAAAGAAATCAAGAGCTTGACGTTCCAGCACACACTGGAAAGATTATATCTCCCAACAGGCCAGGGAACACCTCAGTGTCCGCCCAGAGGAGCAGGAGGAGGTGGCCTGGGAGAAGGAAGTCAGGGTCTCGTTTAGGCTGTAGTAACCTGAACCATGATAAGCAAAAGTTAATGAAGGAACACATGGACAATATCTTTGAGTAATTCGGGTTTCTGTGAAGGCATCCAGGTGACATTCAACAGGGAAGATTTTCTTCAAGTGCATTATTTTCTGCACATGGGTTCCCGTGGACTTATGAAATGTCCGTAGTTACAGTCCCAATTTAAAGTCAGCTTGTAGTCAACTATAGCTAAAGTCCATGGTTCTTCTTCTGACCATGTTATCGAGGACGTATCCAGTTAAGACGTGTGGACGCTGAACACAACAAAGCATCCTGATATCAATGATAACAAACAGAAGCTATCGCAGACAAGAAATCTCAGAGGTTACAACAACTCTTTCAACTGTTTCTCAAACAAAAAGCCCTAAAGCCAATATGTCAAAACTCCAAGTATGTTTTGTCAACAAAATATTTGATTCATAAAAACTTAAAAATACATATGCAACAAAGATGGCGCCCCCAACACGAGCAACACCCGCAACAAAACGCAACAGAACGCAAGATCAATTTTCTCCACCCCAACGTAGTGGGTATCATATTCAAGTAGAAAAGCTAAACTTTCAGACGATACTGAGCATAATCTTTTCTGGGTCGACCTCTTCATGCCAATCTCAAAACAAACTGAAAACCAAAATTCACATTTCACAACCATTTCATCAGGTTCATCGCACAATACGTCAGCAAATCCCAAAACTATTCCGACCAAAAGAAGTATATTTTATTTCCTTACCGTTTCATCGTCATTTTCAGTCTATCCAGAACATTATTTGACCAGAATTCACGGCTTAATCCTTAGTAACTGCTTCATCCGCCGTCATTTCATATCCTGCCGGTCTCTGCCATTTTGTTGACTCCTCGTGGCTTTTGGGAATTCACGTAAACTTTGTTGACATTTTACATGTCGCACGCTTTCAAACAAGATATTACACTTGAACGAGACTTCATCCATCAGGTCTCTACCGTTGAGCGTGAACTCTGGAGCGCGGCAGCCATCTTGGATCAGTGACGCACAGTTGCACAGCGCATAGAGCGAGACGCACCAAGACAGAGCGCAGGGATGTTTGGATTGAGATTTTACAATCTCAGAGTCCGCCTGGTACTATCCACACTAAAACCTTTATAAAATGTGTGTGCTTTAAGCTATTCTCATGTAACTTGGTACAGTTGTATTCAGGGAGATGCTGACTCCAGGCAGTGGTCTCTTTATAATTATATGCATTGCTATCATGGTGTTTTCCACTGTGCAAACTAAAAAAAAATTAGACGAGAATAAAAATGGCATTTTTATTCTTTGGTTTATCACAATTTGCTCAGGCCTGTGAAGATTCACAATTTTTCAGACACTGGAAATGTATGCTGGGAGGTCTTAGCTATTCATTGAGACCAAGATTATGCATATTGTCCTTATAATTGTGGGGATATTGTTGATTTAATTTGGATAGGCCTGTTGAGGCGAAATTCACCTCCAAAATCCCTAGACGGTGAACAGGTTAAGATTTCACATTTATCATGATATATACAGTTTAAAAAATGTCTTCTACATTCTTGGAGATGTGTGGGCCTGCCGACTGACCTGCGACATCATTGACCACACCCCCGTTTCAGTTCCAGGAACTGACCTGGGCCTGGCAGGGCAAGTTCTCCTGAGTCAAACTAATTATGAACTACCAGCTCCACATGTGGTGTATTTGGATGGGAAACACTCTTCCCTTATTTCTGCAAGACAGTGCCAAACAATCTGAATTGATGAGACGGTTTCTGTGATTGGGATCCTGGGATCTTTTCCTCCCTTTCTTTGATTTAAAAGTCAAAGAATTAATCAGTTAGTTGAGACTTTAATTACTTAACCAATCCACATGCACGTAATAGTAAGATACCATGGGACTGGATTACTATCCTTAATGAACAGTTTATCCTAATCAAGACTTTAGACTTTAGATTTGAGATCGGGCCTCCTTGTTTCATTCTCAGTTATCGTACAAGTCTGCCTTCACTCTCACATCTCTGCTCGTGTTCAGATATCTTTAGCTCCATTTCATGAATGTGTTTCTACACGCGTATTCAGTTACTCAAAAGCCTTGCTTTTCTTTTGTTTTCTGTGAAACACCTTCTTCCAAGACCTGAGTCAATCACAAACAGATTTGACAACCCATTCTAGCATCAAAATGCTTGTCGACAGTACAAACCATATTAGTTACACGATAAGACCTCTTAAATTGTGACATATTCACGTTTTTTTTCCCCTATTATTTTCTATTGGCCTGCTGAAAAGTCATGTGACTGCCCGCAGCTGCCTTGTAAAAATAAAAACATGGCGGCCATCCTAGTCTTTCTCAGTGGAAAATGCATTATTTTAAGGTAGTTTCGATATATGAAAGCGTTTTGATCATATTTCTAGTGAGAAATATATTGAAATTACACTATATTTGTTCAGTTGCTGTCAGGCACACAAGGAATGGACACAAATGCAGACAAAGGGAAAACGGTTCAAAAGATTTATTTGAGTAAATCTGAGCAGGCAAGGGTCAGGCAAAAATCCGTCGAGGGGCAGGCAAAGGTCAAGGTCCAAAAAGGCTGTCAGCGAAGGCAGAGGTACCGGCAAGGGCTAGGCAAAAACGTGGTCTGGAGGCAGAAAAAGATCAAAAGATCCAAAAGATCCAAAAGGTCAAAAACTTGAAAAACTCACTTGGCTTGAAGGCTTGGAGAACACAAGACAATCTGGCATGGACTGAAGCGTGACTGAGGCTTAAATGCTGTGGGCCTGATTGCACCAGAGTGATTGCAGGTGTTGCCAGGTAGGTGGGAAGGAACCAGACACACCCACTCAACCTCAGACCGTGACAGTTGCTCTATATGATCTTTGGTTTGTTATGATGAATCTTTCAGGTCTCGGGATAAAATGGTTACAGTTTTACATTTTCTGTCGTTGGTATGCTGGTTGCTAAGAGCACCGCTATGGACGAAACCAAGTGGCTTGTATGCTATTTGAATTATTCTTTACATTATGAATGTATGAGCTGATACACTAAATTATTTTGTTTCATATTCTTGATCGCAATAAGCGGAGGCATCATCTCAGGAAAAAGATTGCTGTAGAAAAGAAAGCCTTTGAAGTTGCCATCACTGAATACAATGCTGTTGTCGGCGGAAGCTGAAAAAAACCCTCCTCCTAATGAGCTCTTGACTGAGGACAACTATTCAATTTTCAAATCAATTCAATTCAATTTTATTTATATAGCGTCTATTACAACAGAATTTGTCTCTAGGCCCTTTCCAGATACCCAGAACATGACCCCCAAGCAATTATTACATAAACATAACATAAACAATAGCAGATAAAAACTCCCCTAGTGGGAGAAAAACCTTAAAGGCTGAATTATGGTTCTGCGTCAAATCGACGCCCTGCCTACGCCGTCACCGTGACGCCGTCACCGTGACGCCGTCACCGTGACGCCGTCCTGAACCCTTCGGACTTCTCCGTCACTCCATTTCTCCGCGGTGCAGTACCCCCCGCGACCGCTAGTTCGCGTTCTTTTCCTGAATGGTTTATCCGACTTTTCCGGTCACAGTGAATGAAAGAGAAAAGGACAACTATTGTGCAAAAAAAAAAAAAAAAAAAAAAAAAAAAATCACACATACACGAAGAAAAGAGTGCTGAAAGTTCACGACTGCTTCAAACCGGAAACCAGAAATGCGTTGCTACCAAGCGAACTAATCAAAGCCCCCTCGTTCTGCGTTTGGTCTGCGTCGCCTCGACGCTTAGTTACAATTTTTGGGAGGTACGCGTCAGTGACGGCGTAGTGACGACCTAGTGACGACCTAGTGACGACCTAGTGATGACGTAGTGACGGCGTAGGCACGGCGTCGTTTTGACACAGAACCATAACTCAGCCTTAAGCCAAACAGTGGCAAGGAAAAACTCCCCTTTAGGAGGGAAGAAACCTTGAGCAGGACCAGGATCATAAGGGGGGACCCTCCTGCCGGAGGCCAGCTAGGCAGAGCAGGAAAAGAGAGAACACACAGAGAGAATGAAGAACAGAGAAAGGAGAGACACAGACACAATGGCTAACTGGTGCACTACAGGGATGACTGTATAAACAGATGTAGACAGCAGAAACTGGGATGATCGGAGGGGGGGACTGCAGGTCAGTACGCAGCTCCGAAGCTCCAGCCTGCAAACTTACACAAAAGGAAAAAAAAGGGGGGGGGGGGGGGCAGACCAGCACAAAAACCTACAAGAACGATGGACAAAAATGATGACTATGAGATACTTATAGCAAATAAAAAATGGAAGAGGAGATGAGAAGAAGGGTGAGAGGCAACGCCCAGTGGATCATGTTGGTGCCCCCTGCAGCATAGGCCTATAGCAGCATATCTACAACGAAGCTATGTTTGAGAATAACTATTATAGTCTTGTTCTATAGCTGTAGCTATGACTACTGACTCTAACACACTAGAGTTTACACTAACTAGAGGTTTACTAACACTAACTAGAGGTTTACTAACACTAACTAGATGTTTACTAAACACTAACTATAGGCTTTACTAAATATAAAGTTTTTACGTTTGGTTTTAAAGGTGGAGGTGATGTCAGCCTCCTTAACCATTTAACATGACCTGTTAAAGTGTTTGAAGTTTTCCCTGCAAGTTGAATTTATTTATAAGAAATTATAGCTGAGCTTTTATATCTCAAACTACTTGAAGCTGTATATTTCTATGACGTATTTTCTGGTCTAGACTTAAAGCCCATAAATAAGATTTCCAGCATTCTTTCTCCACCAAACTGGTCTGAACTGGATTATATGTGGTACACGATAACATTTCATCATCTATGTTGGTGTGAGACATATGCACAAGCTCACAGATGTTTTTTTCATCCTGTTATCCGGTCTTTTGATTGTGAGTGTTTCTTCAGATCCCGAACAATTACATGCAGATAAAAGAAACAACACCAGCGTTAATTATGCTGCACTGAACTGGATTACAATAAATCAGAGTCCATATGGAGGAAGTACAATTACATTTTTTACATTAAGTGACCTGAGATCAGCTTTGTTGGGAATTGATTTTATGTACAGTAAATAAAAGTGAATTGAAATGAATCTGAATAAAATGCTGTGTGATCTGCCGAACCCCGTTAACCCCTGGGCCCCACCAGGCGTGGAAGTGCCAGGATGTGGTGCACCAGCTGTTGTGAATAATAACCATTGTAGTAAATAAGCGTGGTCCCGCCAGAGGTGCTGTGGTGGGTTTCAGAAATATCCCAAAGGCGAACCATCCATTCTCTCCTGCTAACGATGCTAAACTATGTTGGCACTCAGTCAATTTGCACAAAGCAGATCAAGCCGGCAAGAAGTCCATCACAAGAATTGCACAGAGAATATGAACGGTTTTCCAAATATTACCGTGTGGTTCTCATGAAGCAGAAAAGCTGCTTCAAAGTTAATGCTGTTACCTCACAGCAAAAAGGTTCCTGGTGCAAATCTCGGCCGGGGCCTTTCTGTGTGGAGTTTGCATGTTCTCTTCTGTGGGTTTTATTCCGGTACTCAGGCTTCCTCCCCCAGTCCAAAAAACACATATGCAGGTTAACTTGCGGTTCGAAATCGACCATAGGAGTGAGTGTGTCTGGTTCAGCGATGGACTGCCTTCACAGAAATGGGCACGTATAGATGGATGGATTTTCATATGATCTTGAAACTTTCAGGTAAACTCTTAATTTCACAAATCTAGGCAAAAACCGAGCACAAAGCTTTTGAAATCCTCTCAGTGGGAGCGAAGGTCCCGCTGAAGATGGCGTAAACCCAGAGCGAAGCCCAACTGCAGTGCCTCTACTGCCGGTGGGATCCAGGAGAGTGATGAAGCCCTGATCCCAGCATCACATTTAACTAGGTTTTTTTTCTTTTTTTTCTACACCAGGAAACTGGACCACATTACACCGGTCATGAAATCACTACACTGGCTTCCAGTTAGTCAAAGGATAGAGTTTAAAATCTTACTGCTGGTCTACAAAGACCTGAATAGTCTTGGGCCAAAATACATGCTGGATCTGTTAGTTCCTATGAAGCTCCCAGACCCCTTAGGTCTTCTGGATCTGGTTTGTTGTGGTTTCAGAACCAGAACCAAACAAGGTGAGGCAGTTCAGTTATTCTGCTCCTCACCGGTGGAACAAACTTCCTGTAGACCTGAGGTCTGCTCCAACTGTCAGCTCCTTTAAATCAGGGTTAAAAACATTACTGTTTACTCAAGCGTACTCCTAAATTAAATACTTATCTGCTGTACTCTACTGTCCTTATTTTTAAAAGCTTGAGCTTTTTATTATTAGGGCCCGAGCACCTTCAGTGCGAAGGCCCTATTGTATCTGTAGGAATTTTTTTTTTTCTTTTTTCTTTTTTCTTTTGACGAAAGGAGGGCCTTTTTGCCCCCCTAAACGTCCCCAAAAAGTCACCAAATTTTGCATGCAAGTCAGGCCTGGCGAAAAATTTGATGTTTAATGGTTTACATTAATGGGCGTGGTAAAATGGCTCAACAGCGCCCCCCGGAAAACTTTGTGCCTCAAGCCCCACAATACGGTTTGACGTACATGCACGAAAATCGCTACACACCTGTATCAGTACACAACTTAAAGAAAAGTCTCTTGGCGACATGGCCGAAACCGAACAGGAAGTCGGCCATTTTGAACATTCTGAATTAATCGCGTAATTTTGGAGCAATATATGCCATTCCTTCGAGAATTAATACGGCCCGAACCGTATCGTGAACCCAGATGTGTTATACATCAAAATGTGCGTCTCCATCCTGCGACTACACGCATTACTTTTCTCTTTCAAAAGTGTTACCGTGGCGACGCTAGACGCCAACAAGCGCACCCCCCCTTCATCTGATTGGTCCATATTTGATAGTTCCCCAAAAGGCACCAAATTTGGCATGTAAGACAGGCCTGGCGATAAATTTAATATTTCATGGTTTGCATTAATGGGCGTGGCAAAATGGCTCAACAGCACCCCCTAGAAAACTTTGTGCCTCAAGCCCCACAATACGGTTTGACGTACATGCACGAAAATCGCTACACACCTGTATCATGGCACAACTTAAAGAAAAGTCTCTTGGAGCCATGGCCGAAACCGAACAGGAAGTCGGCCATTTTGAAATCTGATTGGTCCATATTTGATAGTTCTCCAAAAGTCACCAAATTTTACATGCAAGACAGACTTGGCGATAAATTTGATATTTCATGGTTTGCATTAATGGGCGTGGCCTAACGGCTCAACAGCGCCCCCTAGAATACTTTTCTCTGCCATAACTTTTGAATGGTTTGACATAGGAAGTTGTGGGTGGTGTCATGGGACTCTGTAATGAGTCCTTGAGCTTCGTTGGCCTTAATTAGCCCCGCCCCTTCTTCTGATTGGTTGTCCCGATTTTCTGCTATAACATTGGAATGGTTTGACATAGAGAGTCGTGGGTGGTGTCATCAGATTCTTTATGGAGTCCTTGACCTTCATTGGCCTGAATTAGCCCCGCCCCTTCTTCTGATTGGTTGTCCCTTTTTTCTGCTATAACTTTTTAATGGTTTGACATAGGAAGTCGTGGGTGGTGTCATGGGACTCTGTAATGAGTTCTTAAGCTTCGTTGGCCTTAATTAGCCCCGCCCCTTCTTCTGATTGGTTGTCCCGATTTTCTGCTATAACATTGGAATGGTTTGACATAGAGAGTCGTGGGTGGTGTCATTTCTGATATGCTTATGGGGGGCGGTGGCCGTGAGTGCGAGGGCCCGTTCATCGCTGCTTGCAGCTTTAATTTGACTTCTTTTCTTATCATCTTATTCAATCATATTTGTTATTTACTGTCTAATTATGTTGAATTATTTACTGTCTAATTATGGCTTGCCGCTTTTAATGTCAATGTAAAGCACTTTGAATGACCTTGTGTTGAATTGTGCTATATAAATAAATTTGCCTTGCCTTGCCTTTGCCTAGGTTTTTTTTCTTTGTTCAACTGTTTCACGTAAATATGAGTGAAAAGGTTTTTAACCGAAGAGCAGAATATTGTTACAAGAAACAGTGAGTCTGAGCACATGGTTATGACGTTCAGAGTTACAGTTGTGAAGAGGAGGACACCATCATGGGTCTACTGGTCCACGGGCGAAGACGCAGCGAGGACGTGGAGCAGAGCAAATGCCAGCTCCAGTCAAAGCAAGAATGCTGCTGTTAAATAAATAACAAAAAAGTCCAGCTATATCATTTACAAAATGATTTAACTTTGACGATTAAGTTCATTTGAAACTATTTGGACTTTTAATTTGATTTTTGGAAAAAAAAAGAATAGAATTTTCTAATTTGAAAGGCATGTCTTATTACCATTCCTGCTTGCTGTTGATATTTCACTTTTTTCTTACAAGGTGTGAAGAAAAAACCTTGCACAAAACAAAGATCTTCAGCAAGACAAAAGTTGCGTTGTATTATGTGTGAATAACTGAAGTGAAAAAGCCTCCTCTACTGCACTGGAGAGCTGTTATTTCTGTTCTCACCATTACATTGGTGATGTCACTTAGACAGGCCGATGTGTTGCTGATCTTCTATTTATAGTGCTACGGTGATGTTCACCAGCCCTGTTCTGTCATGTCGGGGTGCATTTGTAGACATCTGTGGGTCAAATGAAGTCTGGCCCTACAAACACACTAAAATAAGCTCTCTCTTTCACTTTGCCTCCACTTTCCCTCCAGTGGGAAAGCAGTTTACCTCTTCTACCCCTCATTACCATACCAACAGCGAGTAGAAAGTGAAAGCTAGTTTGTCAGAGGTATTTTAATTACCAATTAGAAAAACTCGACTGCCTGTGCTCGTTCGATATATTTTTTTTCCCCACTCTTCTCACATTCTCAGGCCACACAAACACACAGATAGGTGTACAGCAAAGGGTCTCTGGTGCAGCAGCCTTGATAAACAATGTCCTTTTCAGCCCTATATGAATAATTAAGAGTTGAGTGTTGAGAAGAAGAGACACTTGTTTATATGGTCATGAATAGTCTGGTCCATGGCTGTGCAGCAGCACTGCAGACCTGACCGAGGAAAGTATGGCCTGCCATGACATTATCTAAATGGCACCCTTACAAAAAACCACAAAAGTTCTCTATGTGTGCATTGTGACATACTGAATAACATTCATAAATAATAAAGTAAGTGGGTAAATAGTATGGTAAACATGAAATATTGATGTGGATTTGGCAGCAAAGGCATGTAACATCCTTATTAGGAGCATTCCTGGGCTTTTGCTTGTGCATGACAGATAAAATGTAAGGACATTTGCAGTTTGAAAGTTTTACCCCCCCCCCCCCCCCCCCCCCCCCCTTTCCTTTACTGCCTTTAAAAAAAAAAGCAGGGATCAGATCCGAAGCTCTACTATCGTGGATGCCAACCTGACAACTTCCATAAAGCTCTCAACTGAGAGGAATCATTTGCATCTCCTCTGCTGCACTTTTTATGGAACCTTTTAAATATGTAATGTGAAATCCTGCCCTCTTTGTGCTTGTTCTCCTCACAGACTCTGACTTTCTCCATCAGCTTTCATTGACCGGGTAGCTGACTTCACCCTGCACACTTGATGAAGGAAAAGCATTCATCAGCTAAATCATGGGCACGTCAAGAGAAAAGCGGCCGTGCGTGAAACTTCGTCCCCCTTCTTTAATTTCAAGGTTGTTGTTTTTTTTTTCTTTTTGTAAAAACATAATAAAAGTCATATGATCAAAATGAGTTTTAGGATTAGCTAATTTAAAACTTATTGGCACAATAAAAAATTAAGTTGTTAGGTTATTAATTCAACAGCAACATCGTGACATTCTGGTTTTCCGTGTGTCCCTCATGGGTATATGGCTCACTTGGTCGTGGAGGATTTGTTTTTCTTTTCTCCTTCACAACACTGCTTCAGTTCATCCCTGTTTTTTGGACGTTCACCAATGATCAGCTCTCTGAAGGACCTGCCGGAGGAAATCAGCCAGGTTAATGCCGGAGATATGAAACATACTAAATTAAAACAAGACAAAACAAGAAAAAAAACTACAAAAAAAACAAACAAACACACACAAAAAAAATGGCTCTGTCGTCCAGACCGGTAGCTGGTAGCAGTGCTAACCACCAAACCAAGGTACAGGTACACCTTACCATTCAATCCCTCAACACAACATGTCTGCCTGCTTTTATTTTGGTTAAACTACAGTTGGTGATAGTAAGGTTTAATGAATATGTTTATTGGGGGACAGCAATTTGTAGACAATCCCTAAGTTAGCATCGTACAGCCAGTTACATTATGGCATCAACTTCTTTTGTGCAGTTTAGGACTTGTTTTGATGATAATTGGCTTGTAGCTATTTGTGTGTGTTTCAGTGGTTGGACAGAGGCAACATTCACACTTTTACATCTCTTTATTTAGGAGTTGTTGACCGCTGAAGTGGGAATCTGCAAATATCTGTCCAACTCATCGGTCCGGCTGCCGGTGGGCCGGGAATAATTTCTTCGGCCCGCCGGGTGTTTGTCTCGTGATGCCAGCTGACCAGTACACCACTGAGCATGTCATATTTCCAATAATTACTTGTATGGTATGCAATATACCGCACGTGGTTTTCTGAGAGCCTGAAAGGCGACACACAAGGAGCTGCCTTGGCAAACATCAAACATGTTTTACAAAGACAGATTGAAAACTGCAATACAGAAAACAAGATGTATGACTATTTGCACAAGCATGTGCTCTCCACAGTGTGAATATAAAAATTGCCAACTTTTTAAATTTAAACTTATGATTGAAATTGTTTATTTACTCATGATATTGCCTCTGTGGTGTTAACAGTGTAGGTGACATGAGTTCTGTAGACTGTCTCATGCAAAAACGAGTGACAGGAATTGACACATCCCCTTCACCACCCGAATGCACTTCAAAATCACACGCATTACTGTCATAAAATCGACTTCTTCCAATCTGCGTTCCACTAATTTTGCCTGACGTGAGTGCCTGGATTTTCAATAGAATGAAATACAGTTTTGATTTTATTGTGAATCAAATTCAAACCAATCCATCCAAGTCCATTCAGATTCCGATTTCAAAAGCAATTATTCAAATCAATCAATTCAGTTTCAAATCAAATGATTCCCATTCAGACATAAAGAATTCAAATTCCCTTCCTACTGGCACAAGATTCATCCCATATCTCCTGCTAAATCAGGTCCCACAGTGTGCTGTCCTGAGATGTTTTGCAACTGTCTTCATTGCTTTTCACTCATCAATTATCTTTCTTATTATACAATGTTGAACTTCAACATGTTGGAAAAACGGTTTTATAATGCTTTCCAGATCAATATGCAGTAACAATTGCTTCTGTAAGACCAATGCTTTTGTCATTCCCTCTTTGTTAACACGTACACCTGAAAGTCCAGACCACCAAATTGCCTTAATCCAGATGATCACTTCATCACAGGAAGATGATTACCACTGCCTAGCTGCAAGTTACCATTTTATATCCTACAAAAGCAGCAAGGAGGTACTTAGTATTGCTCACATTTTTTGTTATTGGCTTAAAGGAGACCTATTATGGCATCTAATACCTATTTTAAACAGGCCTTGAATGTTTTAAAAACAAGCTTTTGATTGTTTTTGCTAAATAAATTAGAAATTCAGCCTCTGAGCCATGTCTTTATCATCTCATTCTCTAACCTCATTATCTATGCAGGATTCTGAGTGGGCGGGGCTATGATAATGAGGCTCTGTGCTGATTGGCTGCCTGAATGACGGGATACACCGCTACGAAAAAATGGCGGAAGCTCCGGCCGTCGGAGTTAGTTGTGGGCGTGGTTTCACGCATCGGAGGCCAACCTATGCAAATCGCTCCCGTCGTTACGTAACGACGGATGCAGAATCTGAAAGGCTCGTAGAAACCACATGACACTGGATGGGTCATCGGGGCGGCTGTACACACACTGCAGAATTTGGTTGCTTTCCTCCTTTTCTGTGTACGCAGGCTGAGGGGAGACCACTTTATATATGTTAAAGCAAGAGAAAACGTGTTTTTTAAAATAGGTCCCCTTTACTTTTTGTCAAATAAATAATAGCATGATGAAAAAAGTGGTATGTTGTCGCTCATTTGAAGTTTTACTTGTCCAAGAACCAAGTCTATTAAGACCCAATATAAGACCATTTGAATGTTTAAGTATGGAATGTATCAAGACATTGTGTTTTATTTAATTGTTTTTTTGTTTTTTCCCCCCTCTACTTTTATAAACAGAATTAAAAGAGGGAGTACAAACTTTTGCACAACTGTATTGGGGTTATTAGAGGAAATTAATCTGCTTCAAAGTAATACCTGAAAACTGAAAGTTGCAAGATTTGATCTGCAGCATTTGCAGCTCATTGTGTGCCTCTGAAACGACACAAAACAAACATTAAATTGATATGAATGAACAAAAACAATACCCATTTCTTGTTTTTTAACTTATGTGGTATCTATAGGCAAATAATTGACCCCCATTTAGTAATTACCAATGTGAGCAGTTCCACATGTTTGGAGCCGGTGGCGCTTCAGCTCACCTACAGTGTGGCTGGAGTAAAAATGATCAAGGAGGCCAGCGCTTGACTAAGCAGAGCTTCACATAGAGTTATAAAGTGTTGCACAGTGGATTTCATGCTCTCAAGCTTCTCCTGTGGTGCATTTCTCATAGAGAAATTCTAAACAGGACTTCAGCGCTGCGTGTTATTTTACTCGTGTTTCCAGCGAGCAGCTGCAACGGGTGGCGTGAAGTGGAGTAATAAAGACGGATGTGAGAGCGCAGCAGGGGGTGATATACCAACCCTGCAGTCGGCGTATGTGGCATCGGCAACAAAGCAGCAGACAGCTCAGCCACAGGGGAACCGAAACACACATCTGAAATCTCTTGTGCATGGCTGCTAAAACAATAATAGTAATAAGTGGCACAGCATGAAGCTTCTCCAGCACTGGTCTCTGACGTGTTTGCAAAAGAAGAAAAAACAACGCCACCTTGATGCAGTAATATCACTGCGCAGACGTGACAAAAAGTACCATTAAGGGACACATTTGTCATAAGGATTGTTGTGTCTTAATTACAGAAATGAAATATGAAAAAAAGTAAATAATCTGGAGGCAGCATGCTACATGTTGTGCCCTCTTCATACATATCTTAAAGGCAACCATGTGGCCTTTACATATCCCAATTAATTACTTCACTTGAAAAATAATCTAAGAACAGTGCAGTGAAGTTCAACACACAGATCTGCTTAAATCAATTCAGTTTGTATTGTGCCTGAGAGAAAATAAAGTTTGGTGCAGTCCAAATCAGTCCAGTTATAATTCAATTACATTTTATAAATCCAATTGTTTGTTCTATTTATAATCCAATTCATTTAAAATATACACAATTTACATTCATATGGTATCATTTCATACAAAACAGACAATCTAAAAAACCCTAAAGACTCAATCAGATGTTCACCTGTGCCTCTTTAACCCTGCCAGTCCAAATGTACTTTTTTGTATATCGGATATCCATCCATCCATTATCTATACCCGTTATATCCTTTGCAGGGTCATGGGGGTCTGCTGGAGCCTATCCCAGCTAATTTTCAGGCGAGAGGCAGGGGTCCACCCTGGACAGGTCGCCAGTCCATCGCAGGGCCGAGAATCTAATCTTTCTGTTTAAATTGTATTGTATTGATAGGATTGTTTCAATACCAATGCAATTTTCAATCATGCCTATCAATCTGATTTCCTTACCAATCTGAGCCTTATTTTCACTGCAGCTACACACGAGTGTGATTGTTTCACCTTAGCTTTGTCAAAATACCGTAAATGTCTTTTCTTATGTCTTATGTCTCATTGTTGATTTTGTGTGTGCATGTTCAGCTATATATATATATATATATATATATATATATATATATATATATATATATATATATATATATATATAAATAACGGAACCAGTCATTTTAGAGGCATGTAGGCCAAATTTTTAGTACCAGTTCCTATGTGGAACAGGTTTTCGATTTTCACTTCAAACTGTGGTCAGATTTGATCTACATCTCTTTGCTTGCTATGTTCGTTAAGCCGCATAGTTTCTCTGGTAACTTTGGAACCGGCTTCACAACTGATGCAAACGGTAATGTGAAGCAATGCTGCAACTTTTCGAGCGGTTACAAGAAATCGCCTGAGACGGAGGACGCTTCTGTGTACTTTGTTTCAGGGAACTGTCTCTGCTGCTCCATACAGCAGGTTCCTCACAGCCGTGATAGATGCTAAAGTGATGGCATCCAGAGTAACTACATGAGTAGACAGTCCTGACTGTTTCTGAAGCACACAGCTCCAAAGACAACAAGACCAGTCTTCTCTGAGTTTCTTAGCAGGAAATTAGAAATCATGTCTTTTTGTCTTCAAGACGTGCTTTTAACCAGCTTAATTATTGCTCATCTGGGTTCATGGTTAGGTGCAGATGAAGGTGACCTTAATTGTAGTGAAAATGTATGTCACGCTGTCTTGTAAAAGTATCTAATATAAGCATATATGGGGTAAAAAAAATGAAATAAATAAATAAAAAAATGTGTCCAAGAACAGAGCTCTGGGGATAATCCATTCTCACATCAATGCCCGCAGTAAAAATAAAAACATGGCGGACATCCTTGTCTTTCTCAGTGGAAAATGCATTATTTTAAGGTAGTTTTGACATATAAAAGCGTTATACATTGAATATACATTGACATTTCATAATATTCGTTCAGTTGCTGAATATGATCTTTGGTTTGTTAGTTATTACGATTAATCCTTCAGCTCTCAGGATAAAATTGTTACAGTTTTACATGTTCTGTCGTTCAAATAAGCCCATTGGGTTTTTTGTCTCTTCCTGCACCTAAAGTATTTATATTTGATATTTCCTGTATATTTTTAAAACTGTGCAAAACAATAAACTAAACTAAACTAAACTAAATGATTGTTTCCCAAGCCACTTGATGAGTATGTCAAGCTCTTCTCTTGGTGAGAGGTCTAAGTTAGCAATGGCGCTCTGGAATGATGATTTCCAGGCCCAATAGTTTTCTGGCTTATCGTCAAAGGCAGTTAGCCCTGTAGTTACCAGCTGGGAACGGGCCATACATTTGACAAGATCGAGAGTGGTGGTCTGGGGACCTTGGTTAGGAGGCACAGAAGGGCTGTAGTAGGGTTGGTAGGAGACAGGCTGATGCCTATGCCATTCCTTCCGACCGTCTTCACGCTTTTGGTGGAGCTGTAAAGGGCCAGGCTGAGGGACTCCAAGCTGAGAGCTGTGTACTGAATAACACTGCTGTTGTGGAGTGACTGGCTGCTGGGGTAATCCACCTAGAGCCTGGTATTGCTGATTGTGTTGACCGGTGTCAGGTCCGGGCGATGGTTGACTAGCGACTAGAAGCGGGTAGAAAGTCGTGCCTTTATTATCTGATCTAGCTGGCTGAGGAATGAAATTGATGCTGGCCTGGTCGTACACGTAGTCGGCTGTGAGCTGAAGCTGTTGGTTGAGAGGAACAGGTATAGGCTCACTTTTCCATGACTCGCAATCTACTTCTAATAGGCCTGTATTTTTAACTTCGGCTAAGGCAGCATTCATTTCTTTTTTCTCTTGCACAGCTGCTAGGGTGGCTTGAAGGCGAGCTGTTTCAGTCTTTAACTCTATTTCTTTATCTGCAAAGGCAACTCTAGCTTTGGCTGCCTCTGCTTTAGCTCTCGCTTGAACGACCACCATGCTGTGGCTAGAGATTGAAGATATTTTTGATCTGCTTGATTTTCTTGATTGTTTGTCATCATGCTGTGATGCATCATCGCGATGGTGCGTAGACATGATGGTGTTGGATGTGGAAGCAGGTACTTAGCTTGAGTTGAGATGGCAATGGAGGTGTGCTTGCTGACAGCGTGTTGTGTGGAAAATCCGCACAGGCTCCTCTTTCTTCACAGCCTACTGTATAGCTGTCTTTTCACTGTTCTGGTCTCACCACCGGTTAGGTTACCCAGTCGGTTAAACACAGAGTCCAATAAATCCAGTTGAAGCCTGGAATTGTTTTGCTTTACTGAACTACAGTGTGAAACTGCAACACGAAATGTTACAAAATATATATATATATTACATATAAGTACAAAAAGTAGGCAACAGGTAAGTATAACATACCTTAATTACACACAGGTAAGTAAATTAGCTACATTGCCTGTACTGCATTTAACAGGAAAAACATATAAAATATGCACTAAATAATAATAACACTTTTATCCCAGTCAATGAACGCAGCAGGATAAGTGAGGTAAGTTCATGCATGAAAATGCTGTAATGTGAAAGGCCATAATACAACCCAAATTGAGTTACAAAATAAACATATACAACGTGGCTGTAACTCACAAACAATGCACTCTAAACGTTAATATAAACCGTATAAACACATGTACTTACAGACATTGCGTCTTAGTGGGCATAGAAGAAGATGGAGAAGGATGAAAAACACAGAAAAACGTTACGTCCGCTCCACATGTATTGCACTTCCTGATTTATGCCTACTTCCTGTCTAATCCGGAAATGAGGTAAGTATTAAGCGATTTTACCATGAACAGCCACAAGGGGCTCCAAACAACAAAATAGAAAACGCTTATCAGTCTACTGAGTCCTTAACAACCATTAAAAACATAAACTAGGAAGGCAGAGCTAAAAGTCTGATGGTTAAAAACCTCTTCATCTTCCTCAAAAAAGCTTCAACAAAGTTACATAATCATATAGGCTAGCTTCTTAATTGCTTCAACATGTGCGTTCATTCCTTACCTTCACTGATGTTCAATCCTACAAGACCTGCCTGGACCTGCAGGTGTGCCGAATCTTCGGCAACGCCTCCATATGTAGCGCCAAGCCTCGAAAAAAAGTAAGAAAAAAAAACCTGGAAGAACTACAACTCTGGTGCTGATTTTTAGCTAGCTGGAGTGTGTGGCTGTAGGGATATGTAGTTTTAAAAATATATTTGCGTTTTACTTAGAATTAGAAGTTTTAAATACTGAATTGAGGTTACACTGGTGGGTTAGGGGGATGGTAAATACATTTGCGTAATCAGAGTTTAAATATCTAATTGTTTAATAGGTGAAAATGTATTTAAAGGGGGGGCACGGTGGCGCAGCTGGTAGTGCAGCGGTCTCACAGCAAGAAGGTCCTGGGTTCGATTCCCGCCGGGGGACGCTGTGGGTGCTGAAGTGCGTGTTAGTTCCCCCATGACTTCAGTGCCCACACCATGGGTGGGGTTGGCGAAAGGATCTTTCTGTGTGGAGTTTGTATGTTCTCCCCGTGTTCCCCTGGGTAGCTAGTGTGAGCTACCCTCACAAAAACATGCACACAGTCCTGGGCTATACATGCCCCCTCTGGCCAACCGGGGCGCCAGATGGGGTGGAGGATCCGGCCGGAATAACGTGATCCTTCCACGCGCTACGTTCGGCCGGAGAAGCCCCACCCTGTCTGGTGAAAAGATGCGGCCTGCTCACTCCTCAGGTTAAGGAGGAGACCTGGGGCCTGTACTACGAAGCAAGTTCAACATATCCAGGATATCTTTTCCTTATCCAGATTCACTAACCCGGACAATTGCAATCACGCTAAGCGGTCACACGACGGTGGTTATCAACTCGGTATATCAACCCAGGTTTCTCCAATCTGGATATGAGCGCGTGCACATAAAAGGGGCGGTGTTTTCAGCGCATGACCAATCGCAAGCATGGAGAAGTCCGCTGTCAGAGCCGCTTATTTCAGTAGCGAAGAGCAAACAATAATTTTACGGAAATATGATGAGTATAGGCATATAATACAGGCAAAAAGCAACACAGTTGCAGCTGCAAAATGCAGGAAAGACAGCTGGCAAAAGATCGCTGACTGTATAAATGCGTAAATTCATAGGGATATAAACATATATTTGAATATTCTGGGAATCTTAATCTTAAACTGTAAACCATGATCAGCAATATTAAAATAATAAAAGGCTTGCAATATTTCAGTTGATTTGTAATGAATCCAGAATGTATGACATTCTTTTTGTTTTTGTGTTTGCATTACAGAAAATCACAATATTCTAATTTTCTGAGACAGTCTGTATATATTGGTTCTATAACTATTGTTGTTGACCGATAACTTGTGCTGATGCTGTACCAAAGAATTGGGTTTTTTTATTTATTTTATTTAATGTTTTATTTTTTCAGGAGGGGGGGATTTAGTATTTTAAAGTGACTTCTCAGAATGTTCGAGGGACGAAATTGAAAATCCCTTTTTTGCTATCCCCATACAAATGCATCTTCTTTTTGATTTCTTCTTGATTTATTTATTTAATTGGTATTAGTTTTGGATTGACTGTACATCGGATTTTGGGTGATGATTTGTTTTATTTATTCATTGATTGATTTATTTTTTATTTTCTCCTCCACCTCTTTTTTCTTTTTTTCTGGATCGTTCATACAGGTACTCATCAGGGAAAGCAAAGGGGTTTTGGTGGTCCCTGAATACGCGTTCTCTTCGGAGGGATCCTCTCACGATCCGCGCACCGAGCTCCACTTCACCAAGCTTCTCTTCGAAAGGGCATGTCATTTTCCAAGAGAGCTGATTGGTCAGTGGGCGGTGCTTTTACACCCGGCGATCTGTATCTCGAACATAACCTGCTCCGGAGCAGGTTAGCTGTTCAGCATAAGTTACCATGGCGATGTGCCCCGCTAAGAAGTGAACCACCGTCGTAGTCCTGAAAACCCAGGGTTAAACCTGAAGTTACCTCGCTAACCCCAAATCCCGCTTCGTAGTACAGGCCCCTGAGCTCAGTGCAGGGCCCTCCCGGGGTTGGTAGAGGATGGCAATGCCCAGGACTGTCAGTAGGTAGGAGCACAGGGTGGTAAAAATGGGAAAAAAAACGGGATAAAAATATTAAAAAAAAAAAAAAAAAATGTATTTAAAGGAGCTGTATGTAAGAGCAATAATAAAACGAATCATAAAATGACCCCGATATGTCAACAGACATTTAAAAACCATGTTCATTTCAAATACTTATGTCAGGATACTCAAGCCTCAGGCCAGGATATTCCAGTTTAAAAAGAGGAGTTGCAGCCCTCAACTGATGTTTATGTTGTCATTTTTTGTTTTGGCCTGAAGCTCCACCCTCCACCTATCTCCCAATCACCAAGTCAGTATTGTTTCTGAAGCTCCACCCTCCACCTATCCCCCAATCACCAAGTCAGTATTGTTTCTGAAGCTCCACCCTCCACCTATCTCCCAATCACCAAGTCAGTATTGTTTCTGAAGCTCCACCCTCCACCTATCTCCCAATCACCAAGTCAGTATTGTTTCTGAAGCTCCACCCTCCACCTATCTCCCAATCACCAAGTCAGTATTGTTTCTGAAGCTCCACCCTCCACCTATCTCCCAATCACCAAGTCAGTATTGTTTCTGAAGCTCCACCCTCCACCTATCTCCCAATCACCAAGTCAGTATTGTTTCTGAAGCTCCACCCTCCACCTATCTCCCAATCACCAAGTCAGTATTTTTTCTGAAGCTCCACCCTCCACCTATCTCCCAATCACCAAGTCAGTATTGTTTCGGCATCCGGGTTGCCAGCTCGGCTCTAATTATCGCAGCCATGGCAGCCTACGTTCCTGCTGCATTCTGCAGCCTACCTGGCAACCTCTGGTCGGGGGGAGGAGGGGGAGGGTACACGCCGCTCAACAATATTTTGAAAGTGACTGCAGTACCAGTTTTGGCCATTTCTTACAGACGGCTCCTTTAACCATATTTTACCTATATGACAGTACCCCCCCCCCCCCATTTGTCATATGTTGACATATGATAGCTGAGGTCAAGAGCTTTCTATAACACTTGGGGCCCGATTTACTAAAGGTTTGCGTGTGTAAAAACCTGTGCAAACTTGACAGCACCCGCAAACCAATGTGCCAGCTGATCTACTAACAGCGTGCAAAGACGACTGCGTCTCTGAAATGCGCAAAATTGCACACGCAATTCAGTTAGTACTTTTGCCCTGATGAATAATCAATATGGGGCGTACCCGGCAGAAATCCTAAATACTGGGAGGGGAAGATGCAAATTGCTCCATTTACCACGCGCAATGAGATTTACCAAGCCTGAAAGTAACTGCGCGTATTGTGATTGCGTCTGTATTTAATACGTTCGAAAGGAAGGTGCTAATCTGCTGCTGCTGTTATTGTGGCAAGGAGGCGACATCCAAAATCAAAGAATACGCAGAGAGAGAGTCTTTATTCTGCTGCATGCTATTTTAAAAATGGTTGCACAAGTTTTATTAAAGGCCACTTTTTCTTTAGTTCTTCGCCTTATATCTTGCCACCTTCTTTTAATGTGCCCCCCTCCACTCGCCCACAAGCAGGCCAAGCCTTTGTGCCAAAACTTTGTATTTTATTGATTACTTATCTTATTGAACGTGAAATCATCCTTCGTAAATTACATTTAATTAAAACCCGTGCTTATTAATCACAAAACACAGGTTAAACATCATGACCAAATCCGCTCCGACCCGCTGTGTCAGGATCAGCGCAGAGACTGCAGCTTCGCCTGAATTATGGTTCTGCGTTAAATCGACGGCGTAGGGTCGCGGTGCGGTGTGCGTCGCCGCGTACCCTACACCGTCAGTTCTGCGTTGGTGTAACGCGGAACCATAAATCAGCCTTTAGTGTGCGCTCTGTGCGCTGTTCTGAACACTTCTCTTCTTTCGGCCATATGATGGTCCCGTCTGTCACACATTTACTGTCAGTGTTTGCTATATAATATATAATATTTGCAATATACTGTGGACATCTGAATAAAAACTTAACTCATAAATAGATGAATCAAAGCGCTCTCCAGCTCTGTGTCTGATTGTCTTTTTCTCCTCAGATCATGCCGAGCACCGCGGGGTCACGCAAACCCGACTAATTAAATATTAAAATCAAATTCAGTCCTGTGGCCCGTTTTTCTATTTCGTATTTTTGATCTGTGCCTAAAATTGAAATATGAAAAACCAGACGTTTTTCCGTTTTTTGTGTTACCAACTGCATTTATTCTATCGCAGGTTTTCTCCGATATTGCGTTTCTTTTGGTAATGTTTAAATTTCTTTGCTGTAGTTCATTAATGTGTTTATTTGCCTCTTCCACTAATATCTCTAACTCCAACTCGTCAAATTTCATTTTGCGCTTGTGACTTGTGACTGTGCATTCCATCCACTCTCCATGGCGCAGAGTTTGCGCTCGCAAACCTTAAGACACGCAACAGCTCATTTAAATACTGCTGTTTGCACCTGTTATCAATTGCGCACGCAATCTTAGTTGATCACCCGCAAACCACACGCAAACAGCACGCGCAAACTTTTTCAGTGCACACGCAATTTAGTACTCTTTATTTAGGATCTTAGTAAATCGGGCCCTTGGTCTCATGGCTGTAGCCCCTTTTTTTGCGGAATTATACACCTTCAAACATGCACTAGGGGTAAGGTTCAAAGGTCAGTATTGTCAAAGCAGAAGCCATGTAAAATCTTTATATTGACATATGTTACTCTCCAAGTCAAGACCTCTCCAATTACATATTTGGTTTAGCTCTATGGCGAAGTTTTTATTTTCCGCATGTCATGCACACAGGCTATGCCAGGCATAGTTTCAGACAGCGATTTGAAGGCCTTGCATATAATAAAATGAAGCGTTTTATTTGTTTGTTTGTTTGTTATTGTTTTTAGTGTAAATAGTACCAAATTAGTCACTTTATGATATTACAATACTACTGGTAAGCCAGGGCATTACTTTAGGCTTTGAAATGCTTTTGGGTTAGGCTTAGGGTAACTATTCTTATTCATTGATGTCAGCATGCTGTAGTTCATTCAATCAGAATGTGTTTTATCAGCCAAAGAAAGCAAACATATTAATTCATACAAAGATCCAGTCATATATCTGGTGCAAGCACTCAGTGTTCACCATTTTATTTTATTTTATTCTGTACTCCTATTCTCAACCTGTATACCTGTATGTGAATATGTCTTCACATTAACAGCCAAGAAGGAAGGAAGAAATGTTGAAATAGTAAACAGCTATGCATCAATTTATTTTGAAATTGTCTATATTATACCCAATGTATATGTCTGTGACAGCAGCAGGGCTCCAACTGCATCCATGCAATCAGCATCTCATTTCCAAATGGATTACGATATAGGAATTTAACATGGTGTAGCAGTGCAGGAAAATTCAACAGTAGTCCAAGTTATTTCTTTGTCATATGCACATCAATTACAGTCTTTGGCGATCATCATCTTAATTCTTTAGCTCGTGAAAAAAGAATAGATTAATGCAGAGTAAAATCAGAATCTAAAGGCATAAACTTAAAATCAAAATCATCTTCATTAGCAAGTGTAAGTTATTTGGTGCACATAACACAAAATGTAATATACACATACACCCACACACACACCCACACACACACACACACACACACACACACACACACACACACACACACACACACACACACACACACACACACACACTATACTGTATTCCTTAACAGCATGTATTAAATAAATATGATGACGTATTACTCTTCCTCCAGAACTCACAAACCTCACTATCGCAGACAATTGCAATCATAGATAGATTTTCATCACTATCTGACTACTCTATCAACTGGTCCAAATCCACAGTTTTGTGCATCAACTGCAATTTCCAGAATACAGCCACTACTAAATTACAATCAGGAAACATCAGATATCTAGGCATAAACATCCCCCCTAGGCTGTCAGAGCTAACGAAACTAAATTTTGTTCAGCTCTGGGGAGAATTGCCACCATCAAAATGATGGCTTTTTTCAATTATACCCTTCAAACCCCCTTCCTCTTGGTTTTAGTCACTGGACTCGTACGTATCAAAAGTTAAGTTTAAGCATTTCATTAAGGAAATAGAGACAGTATCCTTGACAGAGATAAATAATTAACAACTTTCCTTTTTACTCACCAAATTAAAGTGGATTGATTTCCTTTGAGTCAAGTAAAGAATGCACCAAATGTTTTCTTCTCTGGTGGACCACAACTTCAATAAGCCAAAGAGCTTTTGTTCAACAAGGACATTTACTATTGTGCAAATAAACTGCACTGTACTAACAGGAGTGGCAACATGCAACAACCTTTCATTGCTTTACTTACAACAATTAATGCCAGAGTTTGCCACACAGACAACCTTATAGTATGGAATAAAACATTTTCTTATATTTTAATGACTTCTACCAACGGATTGCATGTCAAATGTTCCATCAAAAATCAGTGCTGCAGCAACTGAAATACTCCAAATCCTGTCATAAAATTTAGATTGATGCCTCCTTATTTGTAAAGAAAGAATTGTGGAGCTGGCTTCTGCCTACAGCACCCTCACAGTTGTCTCAATGCTGTCAAGTTGTTTGTAATTCATTTGTCTATCACTGAGAACATCAATCCAGAAGGTTTTTTCCAGTTATCAACGTCCAGTGAGTTGGTTGAACCTTTGCTAAAGCACAAACTTTTGACCGCATTTGAATGGTCAAGGACCAGTCAGATCAACTATTAAATTAATTAAAGCTGCAAGCAGCGATGAACGGGCCCTCGCACCCTTGTCCACGTTCAGGCGTGCTGCAGTGGAAGCGCTTGTATGACTTGCATGTAGATGTCTTCAGGCCTGGACATTTAGCGGATGACACCACCCACGACTCTCTATATCAAACCACTCAAAAGTTATGGCAGAAAATAGGGACTATCAAATATCGACCAATCAGAAGAAGGGACGGGGCTAATTTGCACCAATTATGGTCAAGGACTCAAAACCGAGTCAGATTACACCACCCACGACTCTCTATGTTAAACCATTCAAAAGCTATGGCAGAAAGTAGGAACTATCACATATGGACCAATCAGATGAAGGGGGGGCGCGCTTTTTGGGGTCTATCATCGCCACGATAACGCTTTTGACAGAGAAAGGATCGAGACGCACATTTGCATGTATAACACACCTGGGTGTACATTACGGTTCGGACCACATTAACTGCCGAATGAATGGCATAAATTTTGCCAAAATTACACAATTAATTCAAAATGGCCGACTTTCTGTTCGGTTTCGGCCATGGTGCCAAGAGACTTTTTTTAAATTTGCGACATGTTACAGTTGTTTACCGATTTCCGTGCCTGTACGTCAAACCGTATTATGGGGCTTGAGGCATAACGTTTTCTAGGGGGCGCTGTTGAGCCATTTTGCCATGCCCATTAATGCAAACCATTAAATATCAGATTTTTTTGCCAGTCCTGGCTTGTGACTTTTGTGGCACGTTTAGGGGGGCAAAAAGGCCCTCCTTTCGTCGGAAGAAAAACGAGAACGAGAAAAACAAAACAGAGAAAAATTCCTACAGATACAATAGGGCCTTCGTACTGTCAGTGCTCGGGCCCTAAAAATGTACAACATGTTGGTTTTAAATTGCCGGAGTAATGAGTCTGTAAAAGGTGACCTAAGATGTAGATGATGATAATGATGTAGAGTGGGTTGGGGTGGCAGTCTGCGGTAGATGGGGGAAAAGGGGGTCTTGTTGACGGGGGCCAGCTGCAGTCGGGAAGAAACTGTTTTTATGGTGTGAGGTTTTGGTCCTGATGGACCGCAGCCTCTTGCCAGAGGGAAGAGTCTGAAACAGTTTGTGCCCGGGGTGGGAGGGGTCTGTCACAATCTTTCCTACACGCTTCAGGGTCCTGGAGGCGTGCAGGTCCTGGAGAGATGAAAGACTGCAGCCTGCAGCCTGCTCCTGTCCTTTACAGTGGCAGCAGCGTATCAGATGGTGATGAAGTAGGTGAGGATGGACTCAATGATGGCGGTGTAGAACTTCGCCATCATTGTCTTTGGCAGGTTGAACTTCTTCAGCTGCCGCAGGAAGTACATCCTCTACTGTGGTTTTTTGATGAGGGAGGTGATGTTCAGTTCCCACTTGAGGTCGTGGTATATGTTGGTCCCGAGGAAGTGCGAGGAGTCCACAGTGTCTGCTGGGGAGTCACAGGGTGAGGGGGGCAGGTGGGGCTGTGTTCCTCCGGTGCTAATGGTCCGAGGGTCAGAGAACCGTTTACCCAGATTCACATGTTTCCTCCTATCAGACAGGACGTCTGTGATCCACCTGCAGGTGGAGTCAGGCACGTTCAGCTGGGAAAGCTTGTCCTGGAGCAGAGCTGGGATGATGGTGTTGAAAGCAGAGCTGAAGTCCACGAACAGGATCCTGGCGTAGGTTCCTGTGGAGTCCAGGTGCTGGAGGATGAGGTGCAGGGCCATGTTTACAGCATCGTCTACAGACCTGTTGGCTCTGTAGGCGAACTGCAGGGGATCCAGTAGTGGGTCTGTGCTGTTCTTGAGGTGTGACAGCACAAGGCGCTCAAAAGACATCATTACCACAGAGGTCAGGGCGACGAGTCTGTAGTCATTTTTTTGGGGACAGGTGGTGGAGGTCTCATGGCATGTCTCCAGTGAGGAAGATGTCTGTTAACACCGGAGACCACTCATCGGCACAGTGCTTCAGGGTAGATGGGGAGACAGAGGCCCGCCCTGCTGCTTTGCGGGGGTTCAGTCTAAATTTCTTGTTAATGTCTCTCTCCCAGATAGAGAAGGATGTCGCTGTGGTGTGGGGGGATGAGGATGGGGCCTCTGGGGTGTGAAGTTGTAGAGAAGCTCCGGCCCCTGCTGAGGAGGGGGGGATGTAGTTGGAGGGATGGAGCTGGTGAATTTTAATGCATTCCCGGGGGATGATATCAGGACTTTGTCTTTCAAAGCGGCAGTAGAACCCGTTCAGGTCTTTGGCTAGGCGTTGGTCATTGATGTAGGGGGGGCTCTAGGTTTGTCGTTTAGCTACTCTCACCTCCTCGCTAAATGTGTACTTTGCCTTTTTGAGCCTGTCCTTGTCACCACTCCTGAATGCTTCTTCCTTCTGCAACAGTAGCCATTTGAGCTTTGCTGTGAACCAGGGTTTGTCATTGTTGTAACTAATCCTGGTACGTGATGATACACAACTGTCCTCACAGAAGCTGATGTATGATGTCACAGCCTCTGTGTACTCATCCAGACTGTTGGTAGTTGTCCTGAAAACGTCCCAGTCAGTACAGTCTAAGCATGCCTGAAGATCCTCCATAGGTTTCCTGGTCCACTGCTTTGATATCCTCACAACAGGTTTGGAAAGCTTTAATTAGGGCCCTATTGTATCTGTAGGAATTTTTCCTTCTTTCTTTCTTTTTCTCACGAAAGGAGGGCCTTTTTGCCCCCCTAAACGTGCCCCAAAAGTCACCAAATTTTGCACGCCAGCCAGGCCTGGCGAAAAATTTGATATTTAATGGTTTGCATAAATGGGCGTGGCAAAATGGCTCAACAGTGCCCCCTAGAAGACTTTGTGCCTCAAGCCCCACAATACGGTTTGACATACATGCACGAAAATCGGTACACACTTGTATCACGTCGCAACTTAAAGAAAAGTCTCCTGGCGCCATGGCCGAAGCCGATCAGGAAGTCGGCCATTTTCAATCAATCGTGTAATTTTGGCGCAATTTATGCCATTCCTTCGGCAGTTAATATGGCCCGAACCGTAACGTGCACCCAAGTGTGTTATACATAAAAATGTGCATCTCGATCCTGCAACGAGGCGCATTACTTTTCTCAGTCAAAAGCGTTGCCGTGGCGACGATAGACACCAAAAAGTACGCCCCCCCTTCATTGGATTGGTCTGTTTTTGATAGTTCCTACTTTCTGCCATAACTTTTGAATGGTTTGATATAAGAGTCGTGGGTGGTGTCATCGGACTCGGTTTTGAGTCCTTGAACATAATTGCGGCAAAGTAGCCCCGCCCCTTATTCTGATTGGTCAATATTTGATAGTCCCTATTCTCTGCCATAACTTTTGAACGGGTTGTGATAAAGACATGTGGGTGGTGTCATCGGACTCGGTATTGAGTACTTGACTTTCATTGGCATTCTTCTGATTGATCAATATCTGATAGTTCCTACTTTCTGACATAACTTTTGATTGGTTTGATACAGAGAGTCGTGGGTGGTGTCATCCGCTAAATGACCAGACCTGAAGACATCTACATGCAAGTCATACAAGCGCTTCCACTACAGCACGCCTGAACGTGCACAAGGGTGCGAGGGCCCATTCATCGTTGCTTGCTGCTTTAATTTCTGCTTGTATTTGGGAATCAGGTGGACCATGAGGTGGTGAGTGTCCCAGTGCAGCTCGGGGGACGACATGATAGGCTCTGCTTTCTGTAGAGTAACAGTGATCCAAAATGTTTCCCTCTCTGGTCGGGCATTTAATTAGCTGTCTGTATTTTGGGAGTTCGTGGCTTTGGTTACCTTTGTTAAAGTCACCGAGGACAGTAACTAAGGAATCTGGGTTTGTCCGCTCCACGTTTAGTATCTGGTCGGCGAGCGTGTGCTGGGCTTCCTGCATGTGGGCCTGCGGTGCGATGTAAACGCTGACCAGGATGAATGAAGTGAACTCTCGGGGTGGAGTAAAAGGGTTTACAGTTGATGATCAAATATTCCAGATCAGGAGAACAGTGTTGCTGGATCACTGTCACATCCTTACATCAGAGTTGGGTGTCCCTGTTGGCTCTGAAGAGCTGGAAGCCTGCCAGCTTCCAGCTTCCGCAGAGTCTGGGATGAGTCCACACAGCCACATCTCTGTGAAGCATAAAACGGAAGTTGAAGAAAAGTCTTTCCCCACCAGTAGCTGAAGTTCGTCCATTTTATTACAACGTGATCGCACGTTGGAAAGAAATATGCCAGGTAGAGGTGTGCAGAGTCTGTGCTGGCGGCGACGCACGAGTGCGCCGGCTTGTTTACCTCTCATCCTCATCCATTTCACTGCGTGTACGAAGATGAGTGCACCTTTGACCAAAATGTCCAATAATTCCTCTGATGGTAGGAGAAAAGTGGGACATAAATCCACTGGTGTTGTTCCCATGATGTTCATGAGCTCTTCTCTGGTGAAAGACTTCTGCCGGCCATAGCAGAAAACTGAATTGACCAACAAAACGAGGTAAAGTAACACGCACCAACTCACCGTGGCCGCCATCCGCTGCGGCGCCAAGTACAGAGTCGACAAAGATGTTTCCATGGCAGCAAATGTTGCCCTAAAGTCCTAGTGAGTGATACGAGGGCTCTGATACAATCCAAAACCATCCCACACCATCATGGAAACTTGCTTTTGTACTTGCTGATGATGATAATTGCTGGTCCTTTTTATTATTGCCCATGGCGCATCATTTCTTCCCAAAAATTATTGATATGGATACCTACCTTACATGTTTCCATTACGTCTAGGTTCATTCTAGATGTCTGTGATCTGAGAGAAATCAACATTGTCCCTGGACAAAGTTAACAGAAGGCTTCTTTAAGTGGTATTGCTGTGCTTGATAAAGCTTGAATGACTGGTCTTGGTGAAGTGTTTTCTGAGGGAAAATCAAAGATGTCCCGCTTATGCTCGAGCTCTTGCCCTTTACACAGTGAAATTCCTCTTGATACCTTGAATCCTTTAACATTATGCACTGTAGGCCATAAATGCACCCCAGGAATTGTTCATTTATATCACAATTCCAGACTTTAGACAACATCTCAACTGAATTGTATAACATAATATTCATTTCCCTGTGTTTGGCTTGGAAACCTGTCCATCAAAACAGCTCTCCCAGCCTCTCTACTGGCATGCACAGCATTGGCACATTTAGTAATCTCGCAACAAAAGAGTGACACTGTTGCTTTCACATACACTTTGTGGCAGATTTGTGGTTAACGTCTCAGGAATACACCTACTTTGCCCTCTGGAATTCTCCAGGAGAAAGCAGTCGTGGTAGATGGAACAATCCCAAGAGACAGTAAAATAAACTAGAATTAACATGAGAAGTTGGAAAAATACCAAGAGTTGAAGGAGGAAGTAGAAAAGACGTGGAAAGTGAAGGAATCCCCTGTGTACTTGGATTGCTCAGGGCTGTGACTCCCAAACTGGGTGGGTGGCTCCAGCAGAGTCTGGGAACAACATCAGATATATCTGTCCAGAAAAGCACAGTCCAAGGAAGCGCTAAGATACTGCACAGAACCCTCTGGTTCCCAGTCCTTTTATAGAGGACCTGAGGTTGAAAGGGCAACCACCCACAACCACATCCAACCAATTACCAACTATTGCAAATCCTACAAGAGAATAAATAAATCGAACACAAACATAACCAGTAAGTCATTCTACAGTCATAACTCAATCTTACTTTGTGCTGTTCTTCTGTGAGATCTGATATCAGTGTGATTCGTGATTTCCTCAGTATCGTGCGCTCTCCCCCACTGTTTGATCCCCTTTACAGGAAAAGGAGATCCCAAGAGCAACTTTGAAGCCTGAATTATGGTTCTGCGTTAAACCTACGCCGTAGGATACGCGGCTATGTGGGAGGCTCTCCGTAGCTTACGCCGTAGCCTGACGTGCACCTCCCAAAAAATGTAACTACGCGTCGAGGCGACGCAGACCCAACGCGTTGTTTTGTTTTTTTGCACAATAGTTGTCCTTATCTCTTTGATTCATTCTGACCGGAAAAAAACAGAAGCTAATCAAAGTATCAACTAGCGCTCTGGGGGGGTATTGCACCGCGGCGAAATGGAGTGACGGAAAAGTCAGAAGGATTCACTACGGCATCACGGCAACGGTGTAGGCTCTGCGTTGGTTTAACGGAGAACCTTAATTCAGGCTTTACTCCTCTGTTCTTCATAGCAACATTAACCGGAAAAGAGGTGTGGGGTTGTGCGGGAGGGAGTTAGATGTGCTCTAAATTGAAAAAAAAAACCTCAAGAAATCTGGTGACATACTTCTGCTACTTTAGTTTTAATGTCAGACCTGCCTGCTTTTAGCCTGGTTTGTTAATTAGTGTGCATGCCACACCAGCAGATGGCAGTGAAGATAAGATGCCGCTGGGGAAATACGGGATATACTTAATTAGGCAGCAGGCATGAGTGAAGTCCTCATATTGCAAATAGGTGACTTCTGTTACAGTACGGTTCTTGAAAGTGCAGTATTTGCAAGAGTATGCTTATGTAATAAAGATAAAAACACATGGTCGCAAAATGTATAAAACGTTTTGTATAATGATATACATTGTGCACATATGCATGGAAACCACATGCAAGTACTTCATCCATGTCATTTTCTCATTGTCCCACCAGTGGGACCCTTAACTGTACTGGTTTCTAGGGCACTTAAAGAGAGGAGCGTATTAGTGCTGCTGTGGGGCCCATCACACAGATGGACAGGACCCAGCGCATATGCTGACAGATCATAATACGTCTCTGTTCACTTCTCTGTGTTAGAGCCATGCCCAAGTGGAATATTAATGTGCCCATTTCAATTTGTGGACGCTGAAGCTACCTCCTGGATGAGCATCGTCAACACTTCTGTGTAACGGATGATGACCACACAGGGACTGTGTTGATGACCCATTAACAGGAGCAAGGAAACCAAAAATCACGTTAAACTGACTGCTGGTCTTGTTGGATTACTTCTGTAGAATCTGTAATGAAATTTGGGATCAAGATCTGCACTTGAACAAGTACAATTGTTAGTGTAGCAAAACAAAAACAAAATATGCAGACTGAGATTAAATTACATTGTAAAGCACATAAGTAAATAAAATAAGTTAATACCCAGTGGGTATTAATTATTTTATTTACAGTGCATTACAGTGTGATCTTATCTCAGTCTAGATCACAATAACAGACAAGCAAATTGTGCTTAAGCTTATAAGATGCAATCAGTTATAATTGATCATGTCTCTATTGAACAGACACATGAAACATTCACAGTGTTAGAGGAAGAGTAAGTTTATCTGTAGTGGTTGCTCTGCGTGAGCTAGAAAGCGATATAATGCCATCTCAAAGTGTTTAGGCGTCCATCAGGCTACAGGTAGACAAACCATCTACAATAGAGAAGGTTTAGTAATGCACCAAAATGAAGTTGTTTTCGCCAATTCAGATTTTTTAGTGAGTGTGACCTTCTGATAACAATATATTGCGTGATATATTGCGTGTTCAATAAAGATATCTGGAAATATAATTTAGTTTTGAACTGAATCACATTGTGTTTGTCCATTTTTGTTTTATTGGTACTGTTGTAGTTGTCTTGTCTCCAAAACAGGATGCAGTTAATAGCTTTTGATTTAATCACTGCAAACTTAAACACGTGTTTTAAAACACATATATCTGAAATCAGTGCATGGATGATAGGATGCAAGAATATTAATGTATTTAACTGACTGATATTTTTCAGTATCCAGCAGAAGCGCATTATTGCTCAGAATGAACAATGAATGTATAATGTGCTGTATAATGTTCATGTTACAGGTCTAAGATTGAACACCTTGCAAGCAGATAAGGTCCCTAAAAAAAAAGAGGAGACATCATGGAACAGGCGACGATTGCTTGTTTACCGCAGCTCCGCTCAGCAGAATTTATTTGACAATATTCAAAAATATATTTCTCTTGAAGATTTTCTGTATTTCTATGTCATTTCCTTTGCAGATTAACAATATAAAAAATAAAACAAAATAAAATAATTAGGCTTATTAAAACCTGCTTTGTTCTCAAATAAACACATTTCCCACTTGTTCATTTAACAATAAACCAATCCTGTGATCTCCTTCCTCCCGAAAGAACAAAGATGGCGCCCCCAACAGGAGCAACACCCGCAAAACCACGCAACAAAGCGCAAGATCAAATTTCTCCACCCCAACGTAGTGAGTATCATAAGAAACTATATAAGCTACACTTTCAGATGAAACTGAACATAATCTTTTCTGGGCCGACCACTTGCCAATCTCAAAACAAACAGAAAGCTAAAAGAAGAAATTATCTGCCATTCATGACTTAATATCTAAAACACAGTTTAAAAGAACGTCAACTGTTTCTAAGTCACCAGGACACACAGTGATGTAAAGTTGTGTATCATCAGCATAGCAGTGAAAACCAACACAATGAGTGCGTTTACATGGAAAGTTTAATTCCTCTTTAAATCAGAATTAAAATTAAATCCGATTTAAAATTAGTAATAATTGCTATGTAAACACTTAAAGGAGCTTGAGGCTCCTTTTAAGAAATGAGACTCTCTAGCGCCACCCTTCACCACGACGGCCGTTGGGGGTACTGCAGCCAACAGTGAAGCCGGCACGGGAGAACGGGGAGAACGCACATGCAGCGTCATGTGACGTCACATCCACAGCCCAGTGCGGGAAATTTGGGCCCGAATTGCAGCACATTTTGCAGCACACAGCCTGTTCAAGGGAACGGAGAGATACACTAGAGGGATCATTCTTTTTGGTTTGGAACGCTTCATATGAAATTATTACTAGAAAACTTAAAACGTATAACATTTTTTTTCATAAATCCTGCCTCAATCCAGCCTCAAGCTCCTTTAATTGCGAAGTAAGTGGCTGGTTTATTCCGATTTTAAATCCGAATAGAATAATTCCGCGATCATGTATGCACTCATTCCGCTTTAAATTAATTCCGGTCTTTCTGGGCTGCTCGTTCCCCTGCCCGTCTGTCGAGATGACGCTTATACTCCGCGCTGGGCTTGTTTTTGGATGGAGAGGACCTGGAAATAATTAAAAGAACAAATGGCAGGAAACATAAAAATTGTGAGCTTTTCAAAGTTGAGCTTTTCAAAAAGTTGTAAGCTAAGTTTGTTTTTCTTCCGGTATAGACGTAATTTCCGGTAGACGTAACTTCCGCCCCTTTATCCAATCCGAACCCTTCCGAACCCCCAGACCTTAAGCGGAATTGGATAAAGCCGATCAAACGTGTTCTCCATGTAAACCTTAATTCAGAATTACTATTTCCATGTAAACTCGAAGGAAAATAGTTTAATTCTGAATTATTTAATTCGGAATAATTAATTCCGAATTGAAAAACATCATGTAACCATGACCCATGTCTCCTGATGACATCCCCAAGTGGCAACATGTATAGATTAAAAAGTAGTGGGCCTAAAATTGATCCTTGGGGATAATCCCATAATCCCATAATTTACTTTGTGGAATCTTGAGGAGCATGTATCCATATTTACAAAGAATTGTCGATCAGTGAAATAGGAGTAAAACCATTCTAAAATAGTACCAGAGACACCCAACAGTCTTCTAAGTCTATTTAATAAAATGTGATAATATACTGTATCGAAAGATGCGCCAAGATTCAGTAGCACCAAGATTGAAAGCTTCTGTGAGTCCATGTTGCATCTGAGATCACTAACAATCTTTCAAAGGGCTGTCTCTGTACTGTGGTTTGTCCTAAAACCAGACTGATGTTTCTAAAAAAATATTGTTTATTTAAAATGAATTTAATCGGAAATAAACAACTTTTTCTATGATTTTACTTGGATACACGTGGATACAGGTCGGTAGTTATCAAGGATGTTGTGATCTAAATTTCTCTTCTGCAGAAGGGGCCTTACTGCTGCTGTTTTACAGGATGGCTTGTATATGTAGTCAAAAGGAAGTACATTACATAGAGGTAAATAATCTACTGCTTTGATATTTTTAAGAATGTTTCAGAACTAAATGGCAAAAATGAATGCATATAAAGAAATCAAATAATTAATGATTGGATAAAACACAAAATATTGTGAGCTTATTCAGTAAATATTTCAACTTCTGTTTTTTTTTGTTTTTTGTTTTTCATTTCCATGCCGTTGCTGTATTTTCAGATGTGAGGTTATGTCCTCTTTCCTGCTTGCTTTCTGATGACTTGTGACTTGCATCATGAAGCCCCGGCTTAGTGCTCATATTTAAGCCTCCTTTTCAGCTGCCTGCCTGTGGGGAGCCCAATTGGAGGACCGGAAAGCTCCTCACCATCTTCTTTTATTTGGTTTCTCGGGAAGTGGGGCAGTTTTTGTTATGGTGGTAATGCGTAAATATGGTCACACAAAAGGGTTACTCCTTTTACTAAGGAATACTCTGGGGGCTGTTTGGATAAATCACTACTGATCCAAAGATGTGTGTGAAAATCTTAAAAGGTAAAATAATCAAGAGTGATACTTTTTGATATTTGCTCAATACATTACTTTTTTTCTCGCACTCCACATCACCATAAATGAGAAGAACATGTATAGATACATTTAGAGGACAAAGATTATATGGGATGTACATCCCAAATTACGGGCACAAAGCAAAATGGTGGGGGTTGCTGGTATTGTAGGTAGATAACATTTAGCTTATCCACACTGTCAAATCTGAGTCTTGGCTATAGTCACCCAGCTCCACTTAATAACAGTTTAGGCTTGGTGTTTCCATGGGGACCAATGCTTGATTGCTTGCCCTAATCTTCTTTAATGTGGCCTAATGCTGTTTGTATCGCTCAGTATTTTTGCTTTATTCTCTTTCTCTCGCTGTACTCCAGTCCTCATGCTGCATTGCAGAGTAGATGTCAGGATGCACAGGCATTCCCAGCCTGACCTTTTACTCTTTACTCTTACTTAGGGCCCGAGCACTGACAGTGCGAAGGCCCTACTGTATCCGTAGGAGATGTTCTCGTTCTCGTTTTTCTTTTTTTTTCTTTTTCCGACAAAATGAGGGCCTTTTTGCCCCCCTAAACGTGGCCCTAAAATGGCAGCGACCCTTAGAAGAATTTGTGCCTCAAGCCCCAAAATACGGTTTAACGTACATGCACGAAAATCGGTACACAACTGTATCATGTCGCAATTTAAAGAAAAGTCTCTTGGCGCCATGGCCTAAACCGAACAGGAAGTCGGCCATTTTGAATTAATCGTGTAATTTTGGCGCAATTTATGCTATTTCCTCGGCCGCTTCTTCGCCCGAACCGTAACGTGCACCCAGGTGTGTTATCAAAATGTGCGCCTTGATCCTGCGACGATGCACATTACTTTTCTCAGTCAAAATCGTTACCGTGGCAACGATAGATGCCAAAAAGCGCGCCCCCCCCTTTTTCTGATTGGTCCACATTTGATAGTTCCTACTTTCTGCCATAACTTTTGAATGGTTTGACATAAAGAGTCGTGGGTGGTGTCATCTGACTCGGTTTTGAGTCCTCGACCATAATTGGTGCAAATTAGCCCCGCCCCTTCTTCTGATTGGTCGATATGTGATAGTTCCTATTTTCTGCCATAACCTTTGAATGGTTTCACATAAAGACTCGTGGGTGGTGTCATCGGACATGGTTTTGAGTCCTTGAACATTATTGGTGCAAATTAGCCCCGCCCTTTCATCTGATTGGTCGATATCTGATAGTTCCTACTTTCTGCCATAACTTTTGAATGGTTTGATATAGAGAGTCGTGGGTGGTGTCATCCGCTAAATGTCCAGGCCTGAAGAAATCTACATGCAAGTCATACAAGTGCTTCCACTGCAGCACGCCTGAACGTGCACAAGGGTGCGAGGGCCCGTTCATCGCTGCTTGCAGCTGTTAATTTTTTTTTTAGTTTGCACACTGGAAAACACCATGGTAGCAATGCATATAAATATAAAGACACCACTGCCTGGATTCAGCAACTCCTTGACTACAACTGTACCAAGTTACACGAGAATAGCACATAGATTTTATAAAGGTTTTAGTGTGGATAGTACCAGGCGGACTCTCTATTTGGGCACTTGGATACCTATACTGTGCCAATATGTGCCAAATATGTTTTTTACCTCTTCGAAGGGGAATATGGCTATAAAATACCTTGATGATTTGATCATACGTGATTGTGTAAATGTAAAATCTCCATCCAAAAATCACTGTTCTCTGTGCGGGTCTCTCGTGCATCTCTCTCTATGCGCTGTGCAACTGTGCGTCACTGATCCAAGATGGCTGCCGTGCTCCAGCGTTTACGCCATGGATCTATTATACTGGATACTATAACTGGATACAGTGCCAAAAATGGCCGCCCATTCATTTCAATGCATTCTGCTCAGCCAGCGCATGTGCCGAAAAAATCTCGGACTTCCTGGTTTACTTCCGTGTACACGGGCCCATAGAGCATGCGCAGTTGAGTCACCTCCCATGATGCTCTGGGGCCTCCCATCATGCCCCGGGGCAACATCAATGGCACCGACACGGCCGTGACGTCACGGCCACAAAGAGACTTTTCTTTGACTTTTCTGGCCGTTATAAAACATTTTTGACGGATATAAAGTCCATGACTTAAAAATATAGAATACAAAGATTAGTAATTGCCGGTGATTACAGCTGGAGGTTTCCTGTGAACAGTTTTAAAGGCTTCTCTTTTACTATTGCAGTCTATGGGAAAAAAGCTTTCTGGGCCCCATGGGATTTTTTGTTGCAGTACCGCAGCTGGCTACTGGAAAAAATCGGCACACCTTCTGAGCGCGAGACTGGGGGGCTGGTTTACGCTCAGCAGTAGAGGCCTGATGGATGAAGTCTCGTTCAAGTGTAATATCTCGTTTGAAAGCTAGTTACATGTAAAATGTCAACAAACTTTATGTAAATTTCCGAAAGCCACGGGGAGTCAACAAAATGGCCGCAACCGGCAGGATATGAAATGAGGGCAGATGAAGCAGTTTCACTACTATGAAGGATTAAATCTTGAATTCTGGTCAAAGAATGGTGTGGATAGACTGTAAATGACAACAAAACGGTAAGGAAATAAAATATATTGCTTTTGGTTGGAATCGTTTTGGTATTTGCTGACGTAGTGTGCAATGAACAGGCAATCTTATGTGCTGACTGTGAAATGTGAATTTTGGCTTTCTGTTTGTTTTCGGATCAGCATGAAGTGGTCTGCCCAGCAAAAATTATGTTAGGTATCATCTGAAAGTGCAGCTTTTCTAGTTTCATATGATACCCACTATGTTGGCGTTGAGAAAATTGATCTTGCGTTCTGTTGCGCTTTGTTGCGGGTTTTGCTCCTGTTGGGGGCGCCGTCTTTGTTACATATGTATTTTTAAGTTGTTATAAATGAAATACTTTGTTTGCATAACGTATTTGGAGTTTTGACATCTTGGTTTTTGGGGCTTCTTATTTGAAAAACAGTTGAAAGAAAATATCCTGACAACACTTGAGTAACTTTTTTCCACACATGAACTGGTGCATACAGCTGCTGGGGGGGGGCTTAAACAATGTAATAGGCAAAGTAAATTCAGACTAATGATAAATAATTTACACAGGCTTTTTTGTGTATGTGTATTTGGTGCAGGAAGAAATGGTAAAAATGGGCCATTCTCAGGAAAGAACTGGCAAGCAAAAAGAAAAAAGACATATCCCTTTCCTAATGGTGGAAAAATGCACCATATTAACCAATCACAAAATTGTATGACAACACACTGTATTTGACTGCTGGGGAAAAGAGAAAGTAATATTAAAGAGACATTGAAGGTGAGTTTTGAGATACTGCCTTCAAGTGGACAACAGCAGGAGAAACACACCTGTAGGTGTCAGGGCTGTGATGTAAACTTTGCCTTAAGGAGGTAAAATACTTTCAAAATGATATATACTCTTGGATTCTTACCCTTGTGTGGGATCAGATACATACCAACTAGTTTGCAGAATGTGGTGTCCAAAAAAGGTTTATTCTCCACTGGTATATTTATAATAACTAAACTAAACTTGTTTTGAATCTCAAATACATCTAAGTAAATTGATATTGTATCATATGGAATTGTGAATATAATCTAAATACCACCTTTTGAATCGGAATCAAATCAATTCAGTAAATCAGCAACGATACCCTCAGTTGAACCTCCTTTGACAGAATTCACTTCAGGCAAGCACTTCAGGCAAGCACTTCAGGCAAGCACTTCAGTTGCGTTGATCCAGAGCCTGACAACATTCAGATGGAATTTCTGACCAATACTCTTTACTTTTGTAGGATTTCTGTTGCAAACGCTCTCTTGAAGTAAGATCCAGAGGCAGTGAAACAAGCCCAGACTATTATGCTGCTCCACCATACGTCAACATTGGACTGATGTTTGCGTATTTGTAAACTGAGCCCTTTTTCATTCTGCATTGTGCTTTGACATCATCTTGGCTGGGTGCTCACTTCTAAAGGCTGGATTATGGTTCTGCGTTAAATCAACGCCGAGCGTGCACCGCAGTTTGTGCCGCAATGAGCACCCCACGGCGCACGCCATGCTGTGCCTGACGTGCACCTCCCAAAAATTGTAACTACGCGTCAAGAGGTCGCAGACCCAATGCAGACCGAGAGGGCTGTGATTGGTTTGCTTGGTAGAAACGCATTTCCGGTTCCGGAACTAACAACACAATTGTGACGGAATCAGCAATCCAGCTCACAACGTAAAACTAACTTTTAAAATGTGTTACTAAGTTTTTCTGCGCAGACACAACAGCCCTTACGTGGATCTTGTAAATGAAGAAAAGGGTGGTTTGGTCTGGCCGGCCGGTTCTTTGTTGAAACAGGGTAATTACGCTCAGCAAGGGATCCTGATAAGAGCGGCTCTCACTCCCTCCTGTTATCCGTACTGTGGACGAGGGGACAGCAGCATGGACACAGCAGCTTGGCCTCCTTCAGCTTCAGGTCGGTCCGAAGGCGTTCACGTCGAGGCAATGCAGGGTCCCTGGTTTGGCTTTCTGGGGCTCGGAACTTTGTGGATCACTCGTGCAGCTCTCCAGACAGACGCTTCTTCGGTCAACGATCCTGGAGGGGAGGCCGGTCCGTAGCCTTTACCCATCTCGGCCCGTAGTGGAAAATCGGAAGACGGGGGCGTGGCGAGTAGAAGCGTGCAGAGTAGGTACTAGTCGAAAAGGGCCATAAGGGGCCACATATGCAAATCCTGGTTGAGCTTTGTCTATGGGGGTTTTCCTTTGTTCCCAACCATGTGGTCAGGTGTCTAAAACTCGAGGTTTTCTCAGTTGAAGGCCCAAATCGGGCCTTTAACCTGGTCAAAGCCTGACTGTTCAAGGATCACACATTTCACATGAGTTCATAATCACATGAGTTCATCATCACATAGGACTGTGGCCCCACACTTCATAGTGAATTTACACTGTAAAAGTTAAAAACTGCTTCTTTTGGAAATTGTATAATTATATATATTTTTTGCCCCTATCTTTCTCACTTTCCACTGACAGCATGACTCGCTTCATCACTCTATTTCTCTGGCTTCTTTGGTTCTCCCAGGCGGCGGTTTTGTTCTTAATGTCTTCCTTCATGTCCATACGGAAAAACACGTCTTCAAAAAAACTTGTATTGCTTATGGTCTGTTTAGTGAGTTGAAAAACAATACCCATGGCTTTGGACGCTTTGGACGTACCAAACATCAAACTCTGTTGAGATGAAATTGTGTAACGTAATTCAGATGTACAGCAATTAAATACAGGACAGAAGCACGTAAAAGCATAATTTAGATGAAATTGAGCTTTTCAAGTCTTTGAAAGCTCCTGAAGGTATGAATGCTGAGATATTAAATCAATACTTCTATCTTTGAAAACACCCATCCAATCTAACAAACACTATCTATAACTGATGGATGGAGTCATGCACTTTTCATGCTAATCAATATCATGCCTTATGCAGTATGCGGCGTAGAATTTAACAACAACAAAAAAAAATTGGCATAATATCTGTAAAAGGCTGCATAACCAAATATGTCATGGGAACATAACTAAACAAGCCAACTAACAATCAGCACTAGAGTTTACTTCCACGACCAATATGTTAATATATTGTTCACTGGCATAAACATTTTACTGCAACAAGTTCTTAATGCAGCGATGAATAAGTCATGGATGCGGTGCGACATTGGAGGTGGCAGTTAAATGTACCCCACATAAGGTAATGCAAATAAATGTATGCAATGACCTTCATGTAATATCCCACATATCAGTAATTGGTTCATTGACTTACTTTTCTGTATACGTGCAGATTTGTTGCTGGGAAGTTCAAGTGTTGTTTTCCATTGGTCCAGCAGATCCGTCTCCATCCCTTGTACTTGACATTTTCTTTCAGTCAAAGCCAGTGGTATCTGAGTTTGGTAAAGCACTAGCCCGTAAAAAAGATAATCACGCTCTAAGCTAAGCAGGCGCAGTTGAATCAATTCAGTTCACCTTTATTTGTATGGTGCCAATTTACAACAAAAATAATCTCAAGGCACTTTAAAATGGAAAAGTTCAATACAGTCCAATCCACGCGCTGGGCTTCAGGGGAGACTGGGGGGGCGGTACTCCCCCGGCCCGGGGCCCAATGGGGCCAGGGCCGCAGACCCCACCGCCCCGTGAGATTTTATTTATTTTTTTATTTTTTATTTTTGTGGAACCACTTGGTTCATATTAGGTATGAAGCATTGTATAATATGTTGTGCTGATATTTTCACACTCACAGTTAACATTAAAACAAAAATTGCAAGTATAATCTCCAAATGTATTTTGGGTAAAGTCGTTTGTCATCAACAGCCGTCTATCAACGCCATACGTCATCATCGATCACTTGTCAACAAAGGACAGTAATCCTACAGCCAAAACATGAGCGGGTGTTATAAATACCAAAGTGGAGTGATAAACCGCAAAGAAAAAGAAAAAAGGGAGCAAGAAATAGCCAAATTGCCCAAGCTAGATGCACATTTTGTTCGCCCTAATCCTCCTCCTGTGGTAGATGAAGCCGACGTTGTTAGAAGCGTTTCATCCCCGGGCCCCTGGGCGAGTTCGCGGAGTGCAAGGCTTGCCAAGTATCTTCAAGTAGTGGTGAGTAGGCCACAATACTTCAAATTGAATTTGAACATTTTTGTGAATTTATGGGCCGCTATGCCAATTTTACCACACTACTGTCATTAGTTGAAGTGGATGTCGGATGATGATTTCAGAGTGATCTGGTTATCTGGCTATCCATGGTGCTGAACTCTTACAATGTCTGAATAATATTTGTTTTATTAGGCTATGTTTTTGTTGTTCTTGTGGTTTGTTGGACTTTGTCATGTTATATCATTATATGAAGTGGGTTTCCGCTATCTGTGGTGCTGATAAATATAATCAAACGCGAGTCATAGTTAGTTATATGTTACCCTGCTGCAAGTAAACATAATTATTCTGAAAAATTGTATTATTTTAACAAATTTGAGAATTGTCTTTCACAATCTCTAATAGGCTATGTTCTGCTGTACACATCTGGTAATGCTTGTAAGCGTTGTTGGGCATGTGTAGGCTATGATAATGAAACTGGTATTTTTGCAGCCTAGAGCCAGACGGGAGGTCATGAGACGAGAGGCTGCAAAGGGCCCAGCTCTGATATGCCCCGTCCCCCGGCCCGGCTCTGATATGTTCCGCTACAGGTCCAATCAAAGGCGTTGTCATTGTTCATGTCAATGAATTCACTGCGGGTCAGTTAATCCCATTAATTCCAATACAGTCAAGATTCAAAAGTTATAAAATCCCAATTCCTCTAAAAACAGCTGAGCTGTCATTTTCACGTATGTAATCATCTATACTGAGCGAGCACAAGGTGACTATTTGCCTCAACTGCTCTGAGATGACAAGAGAGAAACACCAACAAACACAGAGATTAGCCCAGGGCTATGTGACACAAAAACAGGACAATTTAGCTTGAAATAAAAAGGACACATACACATTGTCTTACTAGTTATGGGCATGCCAAGTAGTGGCATGACCATATTGCAATTGTCCAAAATGGCCCAAAGGGCAATGTTGCTAGCATTTTGCTAGAAAGCTAAAGTCGCAAAAAAACCTCCTACGAAGCAGCGGGTATATAGCATTACCCCGCTTTGATATGGAAGAAAAAAATCCCCCAAAAAAGAAACACATCCAAGAAAACCTGAAAAATGCAGGCGATATATTAGTATCCAGAAATGGTTTCCCTTTTCTTCCGCTTATTACTATTATGGGCATGCCAAGTAGTGGCATGACCATATTGCAATTGTCCAAAAAGGTTTTCCTTTTCTTCTTCTTCTTTTTCTTCTTATTCTGCACGCTTTTACGTCCGTTAATGCGGCCTGAACCGGAACGTGCACCCACACATAGCATACATCAACACATGTGGATCCATCGTGCCTCGAAGGGCAATACTTTTCTCAGTCAAAAGCGTTACCGTGGCAACGCTAGATAACAAGAAGCGGAAAAAAAGGTGAAAATTCGGACGCTTATTGGTCGGCCTAACTTTATCGTAAAGACATGATTCAAATGTTCTGAGACTCAGTTCCCTTCGCACCAAAATATCTTTCAACCTCATTGTGCCAATTATTACAGTTTTTGAGATATTAAACTTTTAATTAAAAAAAAATGTCCATTTGACTTGACGCTTGTTGCTAGGCAACAGGTTATCGTAGGGACATGATTCAAATGTTTCAAAACTCACCTCGCTGTGGACTACAACATATTCCAATTTCATTAAGCTATAATTTATATACATTTTAAGTCAAAATGCCTGCCAAATGACCTCATCCCCAAAGGATTATTAACAACCCCAAACTACTTCTGGGCCATTATTAATCACCCTAAACCAAACAACTCCGAAGCAGGGGGTGTGGTTTATTAACAACCCTAAACCACACCACCTGCGGGGAAAACAGGAATCAATGCAATACAACCGTAGACACCTCAAACTGACATAGAACCACCGCGAACTCAACCACTACAGCTCCAAACCAAAGCAGCAAGAGGGGACGAATGGGCAGTAGGGCATGCCCATATAAAAATTTCCTGAAATGTTCTAGTTTGGTACTGCAAAGCACCAATCAGCATCCTAGTGTATTAGTAGCTATAGGTGCTCTATACTCATAGCTCTTTTTCACTGATTCTTTACCGACCTGTTAAGCGTTTTCTTTATTGCCTCCTGTTTTGGCGTACAACCTATGAAAACATCAACTCTGTAAGGTGAAAGTATTAATGTGGCAGTATAAGATTTGTTGGCCACATGCGCATGTTATAGATGTGAAGCGATATATATGGGTAACTGTCACTCTCTCAAATCCTAAACTGTTAAATGTATAAATCTGATAATTAAGTCAAGAAGCATCTTACTTAACTCTGTGTGATAATGACAAAATATTTTTTAAATTATTAATTAATGCTATGATTAATTATCCCCCAAAGGGAACTTGTGTAATTTGGAACGTTATAAGACAAATGATGGAACACTTCATAACAGATGTCACAGTGCCAGGATTTTTTTTTTTAAAAGGAGAAAGGAACTTTTAGAGACCAGAAAAAAGTAAAGTGTTGATAACATTTAAACTTTAAATTAATACAAAATTTGCAATGGACTGACAGTTAGCAACCTAGCAGAGCTACGTGACCCTGAAGCGAGTTACGAATCTTACTATGGCCACACTAAGCCCTTATCTGTCTCTGATTGGCTGGCCGTGTACCTCATGTTGTATTGCTGCTGGTATGAAGGATTTTGCCCAGAGCAATTTAATGTTTATTTATTTACTTTTTTAATTTTTCATATGCGGTTTGAGTAATGCAACATTGTAACGAGCTGCAAAGTAACATTAGTAATTAACAGAAAAGGTGGAGATAATGCAGTGTGGTGCTCAAAGGTGTCAGACATGAGAACTGTGCAGTTCAAAGTGGAGCTGTGGCATTTGAAACATTTTGCAGACATTTAAATATTAAAAACAGCCTGAAGCATATGTTTGTACACACACTAACGCTTACATCGCTGACCATCAAAATTCAGCATACAATACTTTTTTTTTTTTAGTTCATATCTAAAGGTTATGTGCTGAAAAAAGACATGTTCAGCCAGCATGTCCTCAGTCAGCTTGCAGCATTGTTACAAACTTGAACTGCAGCGACAGATGTGATGTATAGCGGCAAACGAATAACAGACAGAGAAGGGTCTTGGTAGTGTCTCGGCGTGGCCATAGTAGGATTTGTAAATCTGATCCTGAAAAAGATGAAGACGGTATAGCTAATGGATGGATACAGAATGTTAAAATATGAGGGAAATGAACATGACGGTCATCTCAGAAACAAGCCATGGTGTGATCAGCAGATTCATCTCATCTCAGTGAAGAATAGGTCTTTGAAAGTCTGGAGCTTGGTGAGCTTATTTTGTTGTGTTGCATCTGTTCTTCACTGATATTGATCTATAGTTACAAAGATGGGAGTTTGGCGTATGCAAACGAGAAGTCAGATGGGTGTTTTGTGCTCAACACATGCAGAGACAAAATCTGTCCTCCAAACAGAAACTGTGCAGATGTGACGCTGGTGGAAGTGGAAGCCCAGCTGGCGTTGTGTGCATCTCTGTGGCGAACTGGATTCTGTTGAAATAATACATGTGGCAACAGATGTTTGGCAGTTAGGTTGTGCTTGTCTGCCACAGGCTGCGTGTTTACGTGTGAGCATGCATGGGTGTTCCTGCGTGTGCACATTTGCATTTGTTTGTGTGTTTGTGGTTGTCCAATGATTGTGTGTGTGTGTGTGTGCGTGTGCGTGTGCGTGTGCGTGTGCGTGTGCGTGTGTGTGTGCGTGTGTGTGTGTGAGTAACCCATGGAGATGAATTAGAGGAATTCAGAATTTATGGGACTGCTTGAACACCAACAACTCTCTTTTTTTCTGCTTTCTTTTTGCAATATTTATTGTGCATTGTGGCCGGAGGCAAATAAAGCCTGTGGCAGAAAAAATCAAAGGAAGAAATAAAAGAAATATGAAGAGAAGGAAGGTGGAGGAGCAAAGAAACACATGAAAAGGTGCAGAGGTAAAGAGATGAGAGCATTTGACAGTGGGATTGCAGAGGATAAAAATGGAGGGAAGAAAGTGGCACAAAGGAGTGGAAGGAATTAGAGAGACAGGTTATATAATTTCATTGTATTTTTTTTCTGAAAGAGTAAAAGCCTGGTGAAAAGGATGACAGAGGCACAGATGAACACTGAACTGTGTCAGGCATGCAGAAGTGGAGTCGCAAAAATGCCAAGAGATGTAAGGAAAAGAATCAGAGTTAAAAAAATGCAACCTCTGGAGCAAAACACACACAGAAAATATATATACCTCCCGGGTGGCAGCATTTACGACTTAACTGTTTTTTTTTATCACGTAATTATTGAAACCTGAACAATCATCATGCACTCAGACCTCCCACTGGTCTTCTCTCTGAATAATCAAACCAGCGCCTCAGTGCTGTCATTCACTTCCAGCAAATGCTGACAGAAGGGACAGCAGCAGAAAGCCATGATGGAGGTGAGGACGGAGCACCCCAACCCCACACCCGACTGTGTATCAAGATCATTTTAACTAGTAAGTAGTAAAAAGTAAAGACACATGCCTGGAAAGAGTTGTCTAATTCAGGTGATACCTTATCTGCTGTCCAAACAACTTTCAGTAGGTTAAGCAAATATAGTTTGATATGAAGTTGAATGCAAAACAAAACAAAAAGCTGCAGTCAACCTTGTTGCCTCCGTAACTGCAGGTACCTTTTTTTTATTTTTCAAACCTGATGGAAGTCGACAGCAAAGTCAAAGGTAAGCTTATTCTTGTTATATTGTTGTGGCACCACCCCCTTGAAGTAGCCTACCAGTGACGGTTCATGAAACCACGTACCAGAGAAATAATTCAGCAAGTTACTGGGGTGTCCAAGTAGCATCATCGGGAGTGGGGTGAACTGGTTCTGCAGGCGGTCAGGTGCGTTAGAGACCTCTGACGCTGGAGGGCCTTGTTTCATGGCCATGTTGTGCACGACATAGCAAACCAATATCATTTTGCACATCTTCTTGGGTTCATAGAGCAGGGGTCTTCCAGTTGTGTGGGTCTCTGTCAGCTATCAGGGTAATTTTTTTTAACTTAAAAAACCCATCAACATTTTATGAAACTGAAACTCAAAAATGCTTAATGTTTATTGATCAAGAAAATAGTGCTATAAAACATGTTTTAAATGTGTTTAAAAATTAAAGTTGTACAGTCTGGCAATAAAAAGCAATATTTATGTGACCTCCTTATGTCCTACACAAATGGTGCAAATAGGACGCAGTTTACCAACCCCAAGACATCATCCCTGCCATGACGTATGGGGGAGAGAGCCGTCACGACTTGGCTTGCTATGTTGCTTCAGAACATTGACTACTTACCATCATGGAGAGGAAAACTAACCCCAACTTCACCTAAATATCTTTCCCCATCAGAGCCCAGACCTTGACCTCAAAAGAGGAGTTCACCTCGAAAATCTTACAAACGTGTCTGAGCAGAAGCAGTTCTGGAAGGATAAACAGTTGAAAATTCCTTGTGAACATTGTACAGGTCTGATCCAGACCTACTCAGAACTTGTAGTCAGTGTTTCAAAAAGAGCTTCAATCATCCTTCATCCTGAAAGGCTCTTTTAGTTGTCCCTCTGCCACTGTGACCATGCGTGTGTGTGTGTGTGGACAAAAGTTATAACTGTTTATGTTTATGTGTAACATAAGTGTACTGTTCCTGTATAATTGTGACTTAGACAAAAATTTAATCATATTTTATGGCAAATAAAAAAGACAAACAGTCAGTTATAAAAACAGTTGAGTACAAGCAGAGCTGCCTGGGAGATTTGCGAGGCCCTGTGCGAAATGGCTGGGGGGGGGCCCTCGCAAAATTTTTGGGGTTTTTCGGGTCGGATCGGGTGTCTATATGCTCAATTTTAACTCTCCAATTATCAAAATACTGGATACCTTCCCCTGCCTCATCATCATCTCTTGCCTGGACGCGGGGCCCCACGGCTGCTTGAGACCCGGTCGGATCGGTGGTTTTTGTAACAAATTTATCAAACAAGCCTTTCAGAAAGGTATTAAACTCTTCCATTTTCTTTCGTTTTTTTTCTTTTTTCATCCCCTGAAGGAAATTTCCTGATTCTGTCTCGTTCTCTCGACATTGTGGGACTGTTTGTTCCACACTCCACCCGTCTGGATCAGAGCAGCTTGTGTCTGCGCTTGGTCTGATCAGTTGTATTGAACAACAGACACGCGCATCATTGCACATATATTTATTGATATGCACAGACTAGTACACATTTAGGTCTGTAATGGAACGTGACTGTTGATATTTATAAGGGAAAAAACAAAAAAAACAAAAAAAAAAAAACGGCCCATAGCGCGAGGCCCCTTGGGGTGCGAGGCCCCGTGCGGTTGCACGGTTCGCACACCCCTTGCGGCGGCCCTGGGTACAAGATACTTAGTCTTGTATAACGGTTAGAACAGATGTGTGAAATACTTTTTAAGGAGAGGTTGGAATAAAGGGAGATAATGGGGGAGGAGTAGTTGGAAAAGGAACGTCTAGAAATGTGAAGTATGAAGGAACGAAGACAGAGAAGAGAAGCAACATCTGCAAGCAAAGCCAAGAGACTCGTGGCTGCAGGAGTTTAAATGAGGTTTGGCACGAAAAAGAAGGATGAACAGCAGAGGGCTGCATAGGAGGTTAAAGGGAAAGGCTGAGCAATGGAGTGAGGAGATGTGGGTCTAAAAAGAGAGAAAGGGAGGGGGTTAAAAAGACAGGACACTATTGCCGTAATTAAAGCTGAGGATGAGGTCACCGTGGGGGACATGGTGCGACTTTAATAGCCCGGAGATTTGGACAGAGTCCCACTGGCCCTTTAAGTCTGCATTAAGCTGATTACCCCCACATTTAACCAAATATCACCGCCCACATCAGCTTCTCGCCTAATATCACTTTAACTAAAACATTTTTGGGGGTGGGGTCTTCAGGGTGACAGGGAAACACTGAGAAAGACAGCAAAGGGCCTCCCATGAAATCCATTTTGTTTGATTGTTTTTATCACTTAGGCAAAGTCGCTGTGTAATTTCTACATTTCTCACTAATACTTGGTTTAGTACACCATTTGTTAATTTTTTTTTCACAGTGCTACAAGTAGATCACTTGAATTATGCATGGTGTGTCAGCGCACATTATCTCCTGAGATGAGCGGTTGACTCGTTGAGGCCCTCTGTGGAGGGGTTAGGTGCATGAGGCTTTAATACCAGTAATTGCAGCTTTTGGTGAATGACTCATTGTTTTAATGTGGCTGTGGTTAACTTCACAATCATCCAAATGATTATCTTTGTGTTTGTTTAAATCTGATATAAAAAAAAAAGAACAAACAGACAGATGCACAATGCTCATTGTTTTTCTCAGAATATCTTATATTGACATGCCTCGGTGAGCACTTGTGACCTATATCATATTTGATGATGAAAACTATTAGTAAATTGGTGTCACATCTGTGAGAGCACTGCAGGATGACCTCTGAATACAATAATCACAGGACAGTCACAGCCAACACAAACTGGAAGAATGTCCCGTGAATAGAACACAATTGTTTTTAGTCGATAGTAGATGAAAAACATCAATCTGCCTAGGCTATCAGTCATTAAATATTATATTGGCAAAAAAACAGTGATATGAGCTGCTAAATTGATAACTGTTGTTTTTTGTTAGGTTGTTTTTAACATTTTTAAGATTATTTTATTAGGGTTTAAAGATGTGCTAAGATGTTCAACTGTTTCCCAAACAAGAAGCCCCAAAGCCAATATGTCAAAACTCCAAGTATGTTTTTTAAACAAAGTATTTGATTTATAATAACTTAAAAATACATATGCAACAAATTATGGCACTCCCAACATGAGCAACACCCGCAACAAAACGCAACAGAACGCAAGATCAATTTTCTCCACCCCAACGTAGTGGGTATCATATGAAACTAGAAAAGCTACACTTTCAGATGATACTGAGCATAATCTTTTCTGGGACGAGCTATTCCCACCAAAAGCAGTATATTTTATTTCCTTACCGTTTCGTTGTAATTTTCAGTCTATCCACACCATTCTTTGACCAAAATTCATGCTTAATCCTTCATAGTAGTGAAACTGCTTTAAGCTATTCATGTAACTTGGTACAGTTGTAGACAAGGAGTTGCTGAATCCAGAAAGTGGTGTTTTTATAATTATATGCATTGCTATCATGGTGTTTTCCACTGTGCAAACTAAAAGAAATTAGACGAGAATACAAATTATCTTTTTTTTCTTTGGTTTATCACAATTTGCTCAGGCATGTGAACATTGACAATTTTTATGACCCTGGAAATGTATGCTGTGAGGTCTTAGCTGTCTATTGAGACCAAGATTATGCAAATTGTCCTTATAATTGTGGAGATATTGTTGATTTAATTTGGATAGGCCTGTTCAGGCAAAATTCACTTCCAAAATCTCTAGGGGTGAACAGGTTAAAGGTCAGGGCATGAAATGCTCAGCAAAAGCCACAGCTCAGAATGAATAGGTTTCAGATACCATGTTTAATGTTAAATTTCATGAAAGCACAAATCCCAAAAAACTGAACAAACGGTTTATTTGGAAGGATTTCCAGGACAAAGCCTATTTTATCTACGTAAAAGATTGCAGCCTCAGAATCAGAATCAGAAATACGTTTATTGCCAAGTCGTTTAACACACACAAGGAATTTGTTGTGGTGATTGGTGCAATACAAAATAACAAATAATATTATTAAAAGAGAAAATGTACAACATGTTGGTTTTAAAGTGCCGGATTAATGAGTCTGTGCAAAGGTGACCTAGGATGTGCGTTAATCTAATGCATAAGGTCAGGATTGGAGTCATTACCTTAATGTAACGTAGAGTGGGGTGGGGGTCAGTCTGTGGTAGATTGGGGAGAGGGGGGTCCGGGGCCTTGTTGATGAGGACAGCATGGCTTAAAGCAGCACAATGTAACTTCTCCACCTTAATATCATATTTCCAGAGTCATTGTGATGGTACATCAACTTCCAACAGGTTTAATGACACCTCTGTCATGGTCTGAGGGGTCTGTATCACCTTCACTGGCACTATGTAACTTTGAGGAGCATGGTAGGAACCCTTCCACACTAAAAAACTATTAAACTATTTTTTACGGCTTTGACTGCTTTACGGCATACGTCACTTCCCTCTTCTTCCCGATTCGTAGTCAAGACGAAAGCTGGGCGGGGCGTGGAGCGCAGAGCTCAGGAGAAGCTGGTGGTGAGCTAAACGCGGAGCTGTTATCATGGCCGTGAAAAAGCAGCGAAAAAACCGAAGAAAATAAAAGTTTTATCGGAGGAGGCGAAAAAAGAAAGCGGGAGAGTAACGAGCTAAATGCAAGGACAAGAATAAACATTGGCCCGGCGTTCACTCGATGGCGTGGTTTTGGTAATTCTAAAATGACTGACAATATCAACAACAGACACAAAGAATAATAATAGTGATCATACAATTGTGTAATTCGCAATGAGGAAGCTTTATAAAATAATAATACAATTGAATAGAATTACAGCACTAGAGGAAATAATGCAATCCAAAGAAAATGTATAGAACATCTCTAGTATTTTTCCTGAGAACTGTAAAATTGTGCAGGGCTGATCTGCAAAATATAAGGAATGAGCATTCAGTTATTCACAGGTTATAAAGTATTTTTTTATTTTCTCAGTAAGTATGTTGGACTAGCGTATGAGTTTGTAGGGCGCATTATCTGGCTGAAACAGGACAGGGGGGCGGGGGTGACTTCACTAATAAAACCAAGTTGAACTTAGTTATTTTCAACATTGTTATATCATATTGTTCAGCCAAAATTAGATACATTACCTCTTTGCCATCCATACTGCAAACGGCCGCTGAAAACAGAAAAGTGGTTTTGAAAGTCCGTCCCGTCTTATTTCATTCACTATCAAAACAAATGCAGCGACGGGGTCAGGATCTTTCCGGCAGTACGCGCTGGTGCTCATGGGAATTGTAGTGTTCTTTCTGGTAAAGCACTACCGCTTTTGTCCAAAGGAGCCGCCAAACTCAAAAGCTGAAAGTTACATTTTGCTGCTTTAAGTGAAGTGTTATCTGAACAGACCACAAGCTTTTTGGAACAATGTCCTTTGGACAGATGAGACCAACATGGACACGTTTGGTCATAATAGCACAACCTCTTCATTACAACTGCCAAGCACAGTGATGGAGAGGTATGGATTTTGCTTTATTTCACAGCCACATGAGCTGACCATCTCATATCACTGAATGGGCCATGGACTCCTCTGTATACCAAATGATTCAAGGGTCAAAGGTGAAGTCATCTCTGTGACAGCTAGAGCCTGGCTGAAATTGGATCTTGCAACAAGGCAATGATCCCGAACACAGCAGCAAATCTGCACCAGAATGGCTGAGCATAAAAAAGAACCAGTGTTACAGCGGTCCAGTCAAAGTCCAGACCTTAACCTGACAAAAAAGCTGTGTTGGGACCTGAAGAGGTCTGTCCATAAATGAATGTCTCTAAACCTCAATGAACTGAATGAGCAATCTCACCATATAAGTATGTACTTACGTCAAATGCATCGTTTATAATTATTTTACTATCAAATACTTGACAGTATATAGGATAATTAGATAATTTATCTAGGATACAATTTAAATCATGTAGTCTGGCTGTAGGAGAAACAACATATTTCAATCATGTTGCAGAGTCATAAAAAGCGCAAAAATCCAATGTTTACTCTCACAAGTATAGCAATGTGATTAGTCAGTTAATCAACTGATCCAATTCTATTCTCACATTTATTGCAAAGCTGTTTGGTTAATCCAATCATTATTTAGAATTATGCTAATTTAGCTTTCAGACTATCAAACCCAGCAGAGATACCATTATGATCATTCTTTTCTGCAGGAGCCAATGCAATCTATTATTTCCTCCTTATATTAATTTTGTACATTCAATTTCCTTTACATTGCTGAAAGGACTGAGTAGTATAGAGCCTTGTCTCATTAATTGATTTTTAATTCCCCTAACACAGCATTACAGCTGTGTCGCGAATAGTAGCCGAGCATTTAGTGGCAGAACAAGAGTCAGTTTAACTTAAAGCTGCAGGAAACGCTGTGTATTTGTCATCGACGCTTGCTCCAGCAGTGACTGTTCATCAAATATGCATTAACAACTCAAGGCAACAGTTGTTTTGTGCCTTTTGACAGTTTCTAAATATTGCATGGACTAATGGAACAAGAGGGAGCAGCTGAGGTGCGCGGTTACACGAAGATATGCTTCCCAGTGTATCCCATGTTTCTGATCTCCGGCACTGCATGAATACTGCTCTTGGTGGCACTTGTAGCATGGGAATCACATCATCAATGCTTCTGGCATGACAGTAAAAGGAGCAATTATCCAGTAAAACGTGACTTCTGTGAGTTCTGGCATTTCATATATGTTATGAGATGATATAATTACGCAGACAACATACAGATGTTTATCAGCTAACACATATGTCTGTACTCAATTAGATGAATGTGAATTTCCACTTATCACACATCACACACATCTGTACGTTTACATTTGAAGCAAAGGCTTAATGTAGACTCTGATCTGAACTTTAACTCCCACATCAAGTCTATAAGAAAATCTGCCTTTTATCATCTGAAAAATATAGCAAGAATTAGAGGCTATATGTCCAAACAAGACCTAGAAAAACGTATTCATGCTTTCATTTCTAGCAGGTTAGACTACTGCAATAATCTCTTCACAGGCCTCCCTAAAAAAGCCATTAAACAACTTCAGCTCATTCAGAATGCTGCTGCTAGAGTTTTAACAAGAACCAAGAAAGCTGAACACATTACACCAGTTCTTAAATCTCTGCATTGGCTACCAGTGTGTCATAGAATAGATTTTAAAATACTCCTGCTAGTTTACAAATCTCTTAACGGGTCAGGCCCAAAGTACATCTCTGATATGCTTTTACACTATGAACCCCCTAGACCTCTTAGATCATCAGGGACTGGTCTGCTAACTGTTCCTAGGACCAAAACCAAGCATGGCCAAGCCGCTTTCTGCCACTACGCCACTTACAGTATAGCTGGAATAAGCTCCCGGAACACCTTAGATCTGCCCCAACTTTGCCTATTTTTAAAACTAAGCTAAAGACCCTTATGTTTACTTCTGCTTTTAAGTGCTGCTAAACCGCAGCACTTTTTATCGACTTTCAGCTTTTATTTCTTACTTCTATTTAAATTTTTAACTTTATTTTTTAATCTAACTGTTAATGTTTTTATTGTGTTCTGTATGATGTTGATTGCAATTCATTGTTGATTGTATTGGAACGTTTTTATGTAAAGCACTTTGAGCTGCTGTGTGCACGAATTGTGCTATACAAATAAATCTGACTTGACTTGACTTGTAGGTGTCTTCCATGTACAACCCTAAAACGTGGATTGATGTGGAAGAAAACCGAACAAAACAGCATTCCTTACGTTTACTTTGACTTTTATTTCTACACGAACAGTACTTACCCAAGATATTTCATGTTTTTACTTGGCAACTTTGTAAAATGTGTTAATAGGGCAAACACCTGTTGGTTTGCATCTCAGGCCTCCAACGCAGTCCAAAAAAAAGTTGATGATGTCAAATAGAGACTGTAAGGATGATTTGATACAAAAGCTGTATCCATGAAAGGCTGAGTGAGTAAAGAGTAAAGGGGTAAGCTGAAGCCGACATCTGTGGTCTGCAGTCCCTGACTGCAACAATAGGCAAGGCAAGGCAAGGCAAGGCAAATTTATTCATAAAGCACATTTCACATGATGAGCATGTGCACAAATAAACAGACAAACAAACAAACAAAATTACAGGTTTACAATAACAGAAACAGACAAAAGTATGTCAAGAGAAAAACAACAATAACAACCATAATTCCATTTTAACAAAAGTGTGATCACCCAGCCAACCATGTAGAGTTTACTCAAACGCTTGTGCAAAAAGGTAAGTTTTTAGTCTGCTTTTGAAAGAGCGCACTGTTAGAGCAGACCTTAGTTCCTGCAGCAAGGAATTCTAGAGAGTGTAGTAGTGACTGAAAGCACCATGAGCAGATCTAGTGTGGATTCTGGGTATGATGAGAAGACTCTTATTTGATGATCTAAGGCAGGGGTCGGCAACCCGCGGCTCTAGAGCCGCATGCGGCTCTTTAGCGCCGCCCTATTGGCTCCCTGGAGCTTTTTCAAAAATGTTTTACTTTTTTTTCCTTTTTTTCTTCTTTTTTTCTATTTTTCTCTCTTTGTTTCTCTTTTCTTTCCTTTTTTTTTCTCTTTTTTTCTTCTTTTTTTCTTTTTTCTTCTTTTTTCTTCTTATTTTCCTTTTTTTTCTTTTTTTCTATTTCTTTCCTTTCTTTTTCCTTTCCTTTTTAATCTTGACATCTTGACTTTTTTCTCAACATTTCGACTTCTTTCTCGAGATTGTATCTCGAGAAAGTAATCTTCCCCCAGTTATAACTAATATAGATACATACAGCATGTATTGTCTTCATTCTAAGACTTATACAAGACTTTTCATTTTTTGCGGCTCCAGACATATTAGTTTTTTGTGTTTTTTGTCCAATATGGCTCTTTCAACATTTTGGGTTGCCGACCCCTGATCTAAGGGATCTGTCCGTTATGTATTCAGTGAGCATGTCAACCATGTAGGAGGGAGCTAAGCCATTCATAGATTTAAAGACAATCAGAAGTACTTTACTATATATTACTAAATGTTTTATTATTAAGAGATCTGACATTGAACAACAATCATTCATCAATACTTCTAAAGTATGCACTCACCCCTCCAAATCCTTGGATCAAGGTTTTCCACTCAGTAATACGGCCAAATGTGTATAAAATCAAGCATGTAGGTTTTCAGACTGTTTCTACAAACATTTATGAAAGAATGGGTTGCTCTCTTTGCGCTCTGGACCAAAGACGAAAAGGACCATCTAGACTAGTATCAGCAATAAGTCCAAAGGTCTGTGATGGTTTGGGGTTGTATCAATGCCCTTGAAAAGCTGTGATGGTAAAATGAATACAGAAAAATAAGCTGAGCTTCTCAAGCAACTTGAACTGCTTTTGAGGACACATATTTTCCATCTTTTCCAACAAGACAATGCAAAACCACAATCTGTTCAAAGGCATAACCGAGGAAGAAATGGGTATGGGCATTTCCCCGTGTGCAGTCCTGACCTGCAACAACTCTGTAGTTCCACAGAGAATGACATGTTTTCAGGTAGAATGGGAGACAAAATCAACATATACTATTCATTATTTATCCTCAATTTCACCCAAACCCTCTATCTATTGGAAAATAAATTACTTGTACTTTTTTAAGAATTTGCTGGAGTCAAACGCAAACATTCCAGGGTCTAATAATCTGGTCTGAATAATTTTGCACGCCCAATTTTTCAAGTTTTTTTTATTTGTTAAAAAGTTTGAAATATCCAATAAATTTCGTTCCACTTCATGATTGTGTCACAAAAAATGACAGTTTTATATCTTTATGTTTGAAGCCTGAAATCTGGCAAAAGGTCACAAAGTTCAAGGGGCCCAAATACTTTCACAAGGCACTGTATGAAGAAGTTTACAACATTGAAACATCTCAGAAAATCGAGAAGAGATTTAGAGGATTTATAATCACATTCGATGTATAATGTCTTCTACATCTCTTCTTGATTTTTCAAAAGCCGTATTATTCAAAATAATCTTCTCTTCAATTTTTGAAGTGATACCATCAATGCCCAGGTCTGTCAACCCCTTGTGCTGCCCTATCAGATGATGTTTTACGGTTCTTGGGTTGCCCGAATTATCATCGTGGATTAATTTGTGGATTAACTAATGGATTTAAGCAAGCCAACCTAAAACAGCTGACTATGTCTGACATGAGTTTGGTGTCCCAGTTGACTTCCCAAGTCTCCCAGAAGCATCCATTTGCAACATTTGCGCTGTGAAAGAAATCAGTTTCAGTTCAATTCAGTTTTATTTATATAGCTTCTGTTACAATAGAAGTTGTCTGCAAGTTCCACAGACCCAGAACATGACCCCCGAGCAAAAAGAGGCTTTAAAAGCACTCTTCAGAAAAACCTATGGGTGACAATACAGGGAGTTAATTTATTCTTAAATAGTCTACGGTTGCAGGCCAGAAATGCAAAAAAATGGTTATATATTAACAAATGAACTGAAGCTGTCAAGAAAAAACATGAAATGTCTTTGTTTTATGCCTTCTCTAAAGAAAACAAAAAAGGAAACGTAAGACTCACAGTTTTTTTCAGTTTTTTCTACTTCAATTTTTTAATGTCATCCCAAGTTTTTGATGACATGGGATTGTACTAACCCAAATATCTGTTCTTCACACTAGACTGAACCCACAGAAACCTTCCTTGATAACGTGCAAGCTCCAGGTCCTTCTCTCTGTTTGCCCTCTCTCTGTTATTCACTCCCTCTTTGCAGCAGGATTAACATAGCAGGGTGGAAGCACTTCAGCTAAATCTCCTGTCCCCTGCAGCGTTCGTGCTGCTCGGGCTGGATCGAAGCTCTACACTGAGAGACGAGTCTTAGCACAAATTGGTGTGTGAAAAACACGTCTGGAGTGCCACTTTTTTAGTACTGGGAATATGCACAATTGGCGTATTAGCTTTCCATGTGACAGCAGCTTGTCTGAAATGTTCAGACAACTTCCCCTTCAACACGCCTTCCCTTTGACATAGCTAAAAATACATATATTCTAGTGCTACAATTACTTTGAGCTTACAAACTACTTCTTCATATCTACATGTACAGTAAAATCAAAATGTTGTTGTTTATTTTCTTATGAAAAGACTGCAGTAATGACCTGACAGCAGTGTTTATAATGCTGTTTTCATGGAATACTCACTTTGCAGTCATAGCTAAATACACTTCCCCTCTATGTCGCCTTTCCCCATCTCCCCCTGATCCTTTGATATCTGTGCCGACTTCAAAGGAGGGGGCTACAGTGTTACCTGATGCTAATAGTCCACATGAAAGAGAATCTGGATGAGGTGCGAGCGTCAGGGACTAACGGAGCCTCTCGGGGGGACCCCCTCTCTCTTTTTCCAGCAGCTCAGACGGTTTATTCCCAAGCTTCTAGTTAGTTGTGACTTCTAAAAGACCTTTAGAGAAACCGAAAGAGATGGCATGGATACACGAATGGGCTGCACACCTTTTAAACATGAGTCACAGGACAACAGGCTAGTTTAAAATGACTTACACTGTTTGTGCTGATGTGTTATTTGGGTGTTCTTTGGATTGCATCACTTGACAAATATGACGAGGAAAGCTGCAGCACTTGTGCCTAGTCCAGTCAACAACAGTGAACACTCTCCTCTAGGTCTAAAGATATATTATAATTGTTTGAAGTGCTCTACTAGTAAGCACTGGTGTACGTCATCATACCTGACACAGGAGTGTGGAGTTTGAAATTGGCTGCAGACTCACTCTGGGGAGTGTAGAACCTCATTAGCATGAAGATAACTCAAATGTGCACTGATTTATAAATTGGAATCTATTTGATTTATTCAGTCATCCATCATATGGCCAAGCAATCATATTTTTGGTCCAATTCTGAAATAGTGAAGTCTTGGTGGTCACCAATAAGAACTTACATTTATAGAGCCTAGACAGAGGCTTAAGGGGGTCATGGGATGGAAAATTCACTTTTGCGGTTCTTCTTGACATAATGGTGGGTTTGACGTGTGTGTACACATCCGTCCTATAATGATAAAATCCAGAAAGTGTTTTTTTTTAATTGCTATTTGAAAATCTCCTTTGAGAAATATGGCTGTTCTGAGATTACTGTTAAATTGACATAGTTCTGCACAACCCTCTCCTAAGAGAGTAAATTGACAAGGCCATCTTACCTTAGACCTGCCCTGAGTGAGCCATCAACACAGTCTGCCATTGTGTTTCTTTTTTCCCCTCTCTCTCTGTTTAGCTTGTGAGCACTTTCCCGAGAATGGTCCGTTTTTACCATTTCTTCCTGCAGCAAATTTGAACGAAACATGATGGTAATATGCAAAACAACATGTCTTATGTTAGATATCATAACTCTGGTTTCACTAGGACCATCAACATGACTTACAAAATAGCCTATAGTTTGAAATCTGCACTTTCAAGGCAAGTTGAAAGAGAGACTCAGTGAGGCTGCGTCTCTCCGCTACTTCATCATAAATTCGTCACATGATCTGGACGCGCCAGTGCATCCCTGGACTCCAAAGGTGAATATCTCACTCAGTACACTACCCTGCCAGTACATAAAAAGATATATTAAGGTGAAAATTAAAGCTGCAAGCAGCGATGAACGGGCCCTCGCACCCTTGTGCACACTCAGGCGTGCTGCAGTGGAAGCGCTTGTATGACTTGCATGTAGATTCTTCAGGCCTGGACATTTAGGGGATGAGACCACCCACGACTCTCTATATCAAACCATTCAAAAGTTATGGCAGAAAGTAGGAACTATCAGATATCGACCAATCAGATGAAGGGGCGGGGCTAATTCATGCCAATGAAGGTCAAGTACTCAAAACAGAGTCAGATGACACCACTCACGACATGCTTTAAGTGGGCCGGTACGCACCGGTACGGAGTACCCCCACTTCTCAATATTAGCCTCTGGCATACCGGGACCTTTTATGGCGTACCGGGACTTCTCATGAGCTCACAGTACTCTGTTCTCTCCTGCGATTTGGCTACAGTGGCGTCGCAACGTGACTGCCCCTCGTGAGACGTTCACTCGTAAAGCCTGATTTATGATTCCGCGCTAAATCGACGCAAGGCCTACGCCGTAGGAAATGCGGCGACACGCAACGTACGTGCGCATCGCCGACTATCAAATATCGACCAATCAGAAGAAGGTGCGGAGCTAATTTGCACCAATTATTGTCAAGGACTCAAAACCAAGTCCGATGACACCACCCATGACTCTCTATATCAAACCTTTCAAAAGTTATGGCAGTAAGTAGGAACTATCAAATATAGACCAACCATATAAAGGGGGGGAACGCTTTATGGCATCTATCGTCGCCACGGTAACGCTTTTGACTGAGAAAAGTAATGCGCGTTGCTGCAGGATGGAGACGCACATTTTGATGTATAACACACCTGGGTGCACGTTACGGTTTGGGCGAAGAAGCGGCTGAAGAAATGGCATAAATTGCGCCAAAATTACACGATTAATTCAAAATGGCCGGTTTCGGCCATGGCGCCAAGAGACTTTTCTTTAAGTTGCAACATGATACAGGTGTGTACCGATTTTCGTGCATGTACGTCAAACTGTATGTTTGGGCTTGAGGTATGAAGTTTTCTAAGGGGCACTGTTGAGCCATTAGGCCACGCCCATTAATGCAAACTATTCAATATCAATAATATCAATATCAAATTTATCGCCAGGCCTGGCTTGTGTGCAAAATTTGGTGACTTTTGGGGCACGTTTAGGGGGGCAAAAAGGCCCTCATTTCATCGGAAGAAGGAAAAAAATTCCTACAGATACAATAGGGCCTTCGCACTGTAAGTGCTCGGCCCCTAATAATTTAACCATTCAGAAATGTCCAGGGCAAGTCTAAATTGCTGAACTTCTTTGGTGGCCTCATCTCGTTGGACCCTCATCCTGGTCTGACTCTGGTTCAAATTGAAATAGTCGTACTGATGTGTCTTCAGAGCCCCTCGTTGCCGTACTTTCCATAAACCAAATCCTCAACTGTTGTCAAGGCAACACTCCACGTGTGTTGTATCCAAACGCCCCACAGAAGAGAGGGGAGGGGTGAGCAGAGCTCATTAACGTTGAAAGGGAAATGCACTAAAATGGGTTGATTTATGAGCACTTGATTTTGACAAGGTAAAATACTTTTTCTTTTTAACACTATCAGTGGGAATGTTAAATCAATGTGTAAGTATAAAACCCTTTCGCTGCTATACTTTCCATAAACCAAATCCTCAACTGTCGTCAAGGTAACACTCCACGTGTGTTGTGTCCAAACACCCCACAGAAGAGAGGGGAGGGGTGAACAGAGCTCATTAACTTTGATAGGGAAATGCACTAAAATGGGTTGATTTATGAGCAGTTGATTTTGACAAGGTAAAATACTTTTTTCTTTTTAACACTATCAGTGGGAATGTTAAATCAATGTATAAGTATAAAACCCAAAAGAATCACGTCAACGTATGGTAAATGGGCATTATCCCTTTAAGTCATCAAGCCTTGCATTACAGAATCTGGATGTGCAAGTCCTGTGCCATTCCAGTGTGTGCAAGCATGTCATTATTGATGAATAGAAACTGAACTCAATGCAGAAGCAGTGTGTGGGAAAATTAAGTAGCTATTCACAATGATTTAACAGCATGTAGAACCAGAGGTGGATGTCTGGGCATAGATCAATCTTTTCCAGCATTTTTTTCCCCCAGCCATTTTTTGTAGAATTGCTGTTGCATTTCCTTATTGTCCTGTTGCATGACCCAATGTCAGCCAAGCTTTAGTTGTCAAATAAATTGCCTCACAGTCAAGCCTTTAATACTCTGGTATTTAAAGGAATACTTAGTCCACTTAATGGCTGCAATGCTCCCAGTCCCGTAGCTGCAACAAGGTCCAACTCATCACCTCTTCACCAGCATGACAGTTATGAGGTGTTTCTGCCGATATGGTGGATTGTGTTTTCCACCCTTGATGCTGTGCATTATGGTGAGACATCTCCACTTTGGTCTTAACCATCAGGACATTAATGTAGAAAGGTTGTGCATTGTTTAGATGGAACTTTTTTTTTTTTTAAGTAAAGAGCTTTTCATTAGAGAAGAGACAAACTACTGATACTAACATCAAGTTTAACATTAAAAACACCACGCTTCCACCTCTGTGCTTGACAATCAGCACGAGGTGTTGATATGCCGTGTTTGGTTGTCTTTGGCCCTGTCTATTAGCACAGAAACATCATTGGCTCTCACAAAAACCTCTCTTACTTGCTCAGGTCTTTCACTTCTGGAGATTGTTCTGTATCCAGCAGGATGATGCATTGGAGGTTGACATAGCCTTCAGAATTACTCTGAAGAGCTAGAATGTTTTCATTATGAAGATGACTCAGAATGTTTTAGGTTTTAGGAATCATTAGATATTTGTTTATCTTATCTTCCTTTTTTTGAACCAGGATCTTATTGTTGGTACTCTCATTGACTACAATGTTTCCAGGTCCTGTAAATATAAAATACACCCCAAAAAATACTTGTGTGGCATCTATAATGTTGTACATCTATGTATATATAAATCTAGCCATTAATCAATACATCCATCTATTGTGTAGTTGATTAGGGGTGTGTCCAGCAGGACCCAGTGGACAGTTCTTATCAAATAATTGCCAGCTTCTTCTCCAAGGCTTGATACTGGAGCGATGGCCCAGTACCTCTAATCCAAGCAAGCTGTCATAAGCGTCTTTGTTTTGTACATTGTTCTGGTTGGATCTCCAAAGAAAAGAGGCTATTTGGTGCCACGATGGAAGATAACATTGTAACTGCATATTTAGCTATCTGTGTGACCACAGAGAGAACACCCTGTTTTTTACTATTCATCCATCCACTCTTACACCCATTTCTTATACCTGGTTAATATGGTATATTCTGGAGTTTATCCCAGCTCTCTGTTGGTGACAGTGTTATACCCTGGTGAGGTCACCCGTGTTTGCAAAAACAAAAACAGAGAAAACAATCATTACAAAGTATGTATTTATGTATGCCTGTATTCCAAATTACAAAACCAGATGATGACCTTTTAAAACTTGAAAACTTTAGATGAAGTCATAAGTGTTTACAAATTATTATTTGTTTAAATCCACAAAAAGCATTACCTTTAGTTAGTTCCAATGAACTGAAGCAGCTTCTAAAACACAAAAAATAAAACACTGTAATCACCCTCCTTTATTCCCAATTTCCCACGGCCATAAACATGTCTTTTACATATTATATTTTTCACCTTGGGTTATGTGACTAGTCATTATGAAGACATGCATAACACTATACGATTTGAATAAAATGAACTTAAGCAATATGCATGCTTTCTTCTTCAGCACACATGACATCCACATAAAAATGCAAGCTTAAAAAGGGAAGAAAAAAGAAGATCATGGATCATTCCTGGCATGAGCACCATTCTCTTTCACACCTTCTGTAAAAGTGCTTTCAGCTGCTGCTCCTTGTCAAGGTCACAAAAAGGGGCCGAAGGACTTTTAATTTTAGTTCCCTTAAATCACTTCTAACAGCTCTGAATGATGGTTAAGTTAGGGCAGTCCAGGTCACTTGTTGCAGAAAATATCTCTTTTTCTTTATTTTTTTAATTGGAAAAGCAAAAGTGTCAAAAGCAATGGAAGTTCATTGTATTTTCACAGCTTTCTCCTGCTCAGTAGTTTGATTCGATTCCTAAAAGCACTGCAGCAGCCCAAACCTCCTTTTCATTCGATTCTAGTCATTTGGAACATTCTGCTTATTCAAACCGGCGCTTTGATTAAAAACAAAGGGCCGCTTATCTCAAAGGGCTGGGTTTCTTCCCCCACCCTTTGAAAACAGCTCACAGCAAATTATGGTAAATAAGTGTACAAAAGCGTCTCCTTGCACATACAGTATGCAGGTCAGCTTTGCTCAAAACACTGCCCTACAATGTGGGAAACAACAGAAGTGCTGTCAGGCATGTAGACAAATAACGCTGATCTCTGTGCTGTTTTTGTTTCTTTTCCCACTGCCTCATTTCCTCGCTTTGCTTTAACATCAGTCAGCTGCAGATGGAAAAACTAATAATTTCCTGGAACTACTGATGGATGGCTTATCTCTAAGGAAAGTAGACCTCATGCGGGCAGCATCACTGATAACAGCTTTTTCATGTTTCAAATTAATTCCTGAACATAATAACTAGAGGCAGTTTGCTGAAAAGAGGATTTCATTTATAATTAAACAACACTTCTTCAGATGCTATTTAAACGGCTCAAAGCTTTTGCTTGTGAAGTTCTAACCTCTGGACAATCACATAGGGAAATAAAGGGGGTATCAGTATTTTCCGGCATGCAAAAACCCACTATTTTTTTCTTTGTTGGCAGTTTTATCCCCTCCTTATCCTTTTCTTAGAGCTGGTGGAATAGAAAAAAAAAATGTCTTATTGTTGCAGTTCTAATCACAAGTTCATGCTATCGTTCTCTTTCTCATCTGGGGAGGCAATTTATTTGGTGTCACACGAATGCACCCCAATTTCAGCTCATTCGAATGTTAATCTTGCGACACCTTCTCTCTTGCAAAGAAGCTGCGGAAGAGCTCTCATAATGAAATTTAAATCAAGCCACGTTCCAGGTCTAATTCTGAATATCAGGACGATCGGTGTGAGTTAATGACAGCCAGTGGTGTCGGTCCTCTCTGTTAAACAGAATTTGTTGCCCTTTGTTAAAATACCTGCTTCTCCAGGCCTCCTTGCTCAAATCTGGAGTTATATTGCATTGAGTTGCATCATGCTGAACCGCTTTGAAGTTCCTGTGGCACTTCTTACCCCCTATTCAGCCTCATCTTCAGTTCCGTGACCCAAATATACAAGACAGCTGCGTAGAAAAAAAAAAATTTTCAAAAAATGTCTGTTCATTGTGGTTAACAATTGAACAAAACAAATTGTCATTGTCCATTGCTGTAGCACCAGTCACCTTTTTCTCAGGCCCAGAGGGGCTGCTCTCAAGTCTGAAAACATCCCCTCCTCTTATCTGTCAATTAACAAGCCCACGCTCACAATATACAGAGTGGGGATTCGTTTTAGATGTGTTTCTTCTGTTCAGTCAGTTCTTCATCTCACTGTTTAAATCATTTGATCTCATTTTCATCCCTTACATGGCTCCCTCGCTATGTTTTTATTTGGGAATTTTTCCCTCCCAAACTTTCTCCAGCCATCCATCTAACCTATTCTTTCCTGATATTCTCTCCTGACACTTTCTCTTCCCTCTCGCTCACTCCGTGAATGTCCTCTTGCTGTCTCACTCTGTAGAGTGAGACACTCAGTGTGGTTACATGCACATCTAAATTAAGCTATTGGCAACAATCTAGCTAAGGATTAAACTGGAGGTTCAGAGAAATCCAAGTAGACATGCGCAAGAAGACAATCGATTATTGAGTGAGGTGCTTTTGAGTCCGCGTCACTAGGTGGCGCCACACGCACTTTGGCATTGACATTCTTCCGGTACAATTAGTAAACAAGCGTGAAGGAGCACAACAAAATGCGAAAAAATTGATCCTAATGATGCAGCAGCTCTGTAAATGTCGTACATACTAAGCCTGATCATGTTGCAGGTAAGATGCACATAAAGTCTCCCTCTTCTTCTTCTATTACCGTGTTGTTGTGATGTCGTGACTGTTTTATTCCCACTCCCGCGGCACATCACGGAAGGGGGAGTCCCAGGGCAGTCAGTAGCTCGGTTCAGCATGGGTTGGGTATACATGCCAAAATAACTCGAATTAGGACCGCATTATCTGGCACTAAAAGTTTGATCTCAAGAGCTTCAGTCCGACCCGGAAAAGGTGTATACATGGCTTTTAAAAATTCAAAATCGGTCGGATTAAGGCAACAATTCAACTTTCCGTTAGTGCATGTAAACGAACTGATTGTATCCCGGTCTCGGAAGAGTGAAGTTGGTTAATGCATACCGAATACACACCAGGCAAGTTGGGCATGCAAAACGAGCAGCAAGCAGCAAGAACAGGCTCTTGGTTTATGAGCTGCTGCTATCACACTACGGTGCCAATGACCTCTTTCTCACTAAGTTCTGTGGTGTAATGTATATGTTTAAACCAATGGATGGCTATCTGAGTGCATTCAATTACCATGAAAAAAGATGTGAGAGATGATCCAAGTTTAGTAGATTTAATACATAATTTGCATGCAATTGGGTCAGTCCATACATCAGGCGTCTCAATGCAGAAATGACAGATTTTTTGGGATGCATAGTACCTTCAGCACCACAAAATGATGAAAACTAAACAGAAATGACAGTTCTCACAAACAGGTCTTTGTGACACCCTAGCTAAGATAAAATATGACTCTGCACACTCTGTACCCAGAGTGAGACTAATATTTCCATCACAGTCTCTTTTGGACCAACCTGATCCAGGTTGGTATGGTGCTGGAGCCAGTTCGGATCTGGTTACCGGCCTGGTTTTTCTTTTACACAGATCCACTACATATCATTAATGAGGGAAAAAACAATGGAAACTAGATTTGTATTTATTTAGATCAACTAGCTACGTTACATACAGCACTGCCAGAGATGTCAAAATGTGCAAAATGTGTTTGCATTACACTTTTGTGAATAAGTGGATTGATAATCAATAACCACCTCCTGGAAGCATAAACAGGTTTATTCGATATTCTGGAGTTTTCTCAAATTAGTGCCGTTTCCATTACAGGATTTCTTTTTCGATATTTGGTTTTGCCAAATCTCAGGGTAATGGAAACGGGCCTAGTGTTTGTTATCAAATCAAAACCAGTGTCTTGATAATGCTAAAGTGTGTATGTAGAGCTAGTTGTCAATATGAGTTGGTGTTTTTATGAATGCCTGACTGATATTCATGAATGCTGCTTCAAACAGGACTGATGGACCAGGTTCTTCCACCCAGCCCAGCAGAGCTGTGGTTACTGAGTAGCACTGGCTCTTAACTGGTTCTTGTGAAATATTGTTTCCAAGTCAGGCACTACCTGTGAACCAGCAGTGGAACTGCTCTGGTGGAAAACGCCCAATATACATTCAAAAGCCCCGTTTTCACTGAGCGTTTTAGTCCTAGCCAGTACAGTTTGGAAGGGTTAGAAGGGTCATGGCTTAACATGTCACATATCAGTTTTACATCTCAGACAAAGGACCGAAATTATTGGTTTTCTCAGCATTCTCAATCCGTCTTGCTCTCATGGTCTATATGTTCTTGAAGTCATTTCATAACCCTTTATCATTTACCAAGTCCGCCTCAGCATCTTTAACATTTCTACATGCTATACATCAATACAACCCATATACGACCAAATGTAATAATATGTAATGTGTCCAAAATAAATAATTAAAATACTAAAAGGTATTAAAAAAACACAGAAAGGGAGCTCCAAGATGGCGGACACAGAGTAAATGCTTTTATCCCGCTCTCCCACACCCTTTACAATTTTATTCTTGTAAATCCAACTCTTTGTCCTCGTCAACGCACTGGTTCACCGCTCTAATACCCCAGAGTTATATCGTCTCCTGAAATGGCAAGTAACGTAAGGCAAAGTAGAAAAGACACTACGTCCTCAACGGTGCAACTACTGGTGACGTTAGCATGGCCGCGCGCTAACCAGCCTACTGGAGGGCCACAAGGCTGACCTAGCAGCCGAATTTAAGACACCCTTCTCGGCGCTGGAGGCCAAGATAGATCTCGTACAAACCACTGTGTTCAGGCAGGGCCAACGGATTACACCTCTGGAAACTAATGTGGACATGGTGGACGAACGCTTGCAGAGTCTGGAGGCTTTGTGTGCAGAGCTAACCGCTATCAACGAGAAGCTACAAGCTAAATCGGCGGACCTGGAGGCTCGAAGCCGCCAAAACAATGTTCGTATCATAGGTCTTCCAGAGTCAATTGAAGGACCGCGACCAACTGATTTCTTCACTGCACTGCTGACTGAACTTTTGGGCGAGGGAACTATACCACACAAACAAGGTGAGAAGCCGAGGCCCATCATTGTCTGTTTCCATGACTACCAGACTAAAGAAAAAGTTCTTTGTGAGGCACGTAGAGGAGATCCAAGCTGCAATATCTGGGTAAATCTGTTCTCTTCTTCGAGGACTTTATCCCCGAGGTGATAGCATAACGGTCTACATACCGAGAAGTTATGGGACTCTTTTACAAACGCAGATTGAAGCCTGCTCTTTCCTACCCGACGAAGCTGTTTATTACTACGGCCAATGGTTGGGGAGGCCGAGAGATACCTGGCAGACAGTAGTGCCTAGCCAGGGCCCTACACACAAGGTGACAGCACCCGGCTGTTAACACACACACAGACTGGATGAGGCTAATTCTTGATCACTTTGTATGCAACAGTTTGTCTTGCCTTGTGTTAATGTACAGGTTGAAGTTTTGTTAACCCTTTTATCTGAATAGGCTGCTGACAGGTAGCTATACTTCTGCACTATGTTGGTTAACCAGTTTATTCAATATTTATTTTTTCTATTATGAGTCTTTTATGGAAGCGGACAACAGCAAGCAGGGGGGAGGCACAAAGTAGACATCTTCTACTACCTCTCAATGTAAAGCAATTTGGTTTTCTTTGCTTATTGGTTGATGAGACTCATCCTTACGGTTATTATTACTCCTGTTGTCAATATATATGTATAAATATATATTTTACATAAGTATATATGTAAAATATATATTTTTTTCATGTTCAAACTTGGGAGGAAAACTTTAGGCTCTTCTGAATAGGCTTCCAGCCATCGTTTATTTTTACTTGTTCAATATCTCAGGTAGACTTATGGGCTCAGGGCTGCTCTTTCTTGGTTAATTATTTAAAAGCTGTTTTACATAACTCCACACCTGTGTACTTATTTTTGTAAAAATTGCTGCTCTGTGGGACTTTTCCATGTACAGAGATTTTAAGTTGTTATAGACCATGACCTGGAGTTCTTGGATTAAGTTTTGACAGAAAGTATAATCCTACTGACAGTGTTAGCCTCCCACTTGTGTATACATATACATATATATATATATATATATATATATATATATATATATATATATATATATATATATATATATATATATATATATTTTTTTTTTTTTTTTAAACATATGTTTTATTGAATTTTAAAATAGAAAAACAAAACAAAACAAGTAAGACACACAATATTGTCCAGGCAATGCAAACAAAAAACTAAAACAAAATAGCAGTTGCCAAATGACAGAATTAAAGTATAAACTAAAGCTGCAAGCAGCGATGAATGGGCCCTCGCACCCTTGTGCACGTTCAGGCGTCCTGCAGTGGAAGCGCTTGTATGGCTTGCATGTAGATGTCTTCAGGCCATTGGACATTTAGCGGATGACACCACCCACGACTCGCTATATCAAACCATTTAAAAGTTATGGCAGAAAGTGGGAACTATCAGATATCGACCAATCAGAGGAAGGGGCAGGGCTAATTTGCATCAATTATGTTCAAGGACTCAAAACCATGTCCGATGACACCACCCACGAGTCTTTATGTCAAACCATTCAAAGGTTATTGCAGAAAATAGGGACTATCAAATATTGACCAATCAGATGAAGGGGCAGGGCTAATTTAGGCCAATGGAGGTCAAGTACCTAATACCAAGTCAGATGACACCACCCAGGACTCTCTATGTCAAACCATTCAAAAGTTATGGCAGAGAATAGGGACTATCAAATATCGACCAATCAGAAGAAGGTGCGGAGCTAATTTGCACCAATTATTGTCAAGGACTCAAAACCAAGTCCGATGACACCACCCACGACTCTGTATGTCAAACCATTCAAAAGTTATGGCAGAAAGTAGGAATTATCAAATATGGACCAATCAGATGAGGGGGAACGCTTTATGGCATCTATCGTCGCCACGGTAACGCTTTTGACTGAGAAAAGTAATGCGCGTTGCGCATTTTGATTTATAACACACCTGGGTGTACGTTACGGTTCGGGCTGTATTAACTGCCGAAGGAATGGCATAAATTGTGCCAAAATTACACGATTAATTCAAAATGGCCGACATCCTGTTCGGTTTCGGCCATGGCGCCAAGAGACTTTTCTTTAAGTTGCGACATGATACAGGTGTGTACCGATTTTCATGCATGTAAGTCAAACCGTATTGTAGGGCTTGAGGCACAAAGTTTTCTAGGGGGTGCTGTTGAGCCATTACGCCACGCCCATTAATGCAAACCATGAAATATCAAATTTATCGCCAGGCCTGGCTTGCATGCAAAATTTGGTGACTTTTGGGGCACGTTTAAGGGGACAAAAAGGCACTCCTTTCGTCGGAAAAATAAAAAAGAAAGAATTCTTACAGATACAATAGGGGCCCTAATAATATATCATTATAAAGGTTTCTCATTTGCACAAATGAATATATTGTACACCAAAAGGATGCTAGACTGCTATGTTTGATGGGACAACATTTGGTTGCTCACAAATATTCTAATGAAACTGCAAATGAACCAGTCATTTAGACATACATTCCTAATACCTTTATTTGCCTTCAATATTGGCACTGAACTCTTAACCCAACACTGAATACATCAAAATGACAGCCATGCATAGCCGATTTAGAAGTTTCCTACATTTCTCTCTTCTTCAAGTTCACAGTGAACTTCATACGCGTTGGAAGAGATTATACATTTCCAAATAAAATGACCAAAAATAATTGCTGTGGTGAAATGGATTTGAAAATTGGTGAACAATGGACCACTGCAGCATCATAAACAGGCTGGTGAGACATTAACATGTTGCAGTTAACAGGAGGAAATGTTTTCAACTATAGTGGGAAAATATGACCTTTGTAAACCTTTTACACTAACTGGTTTTCTTTTTTTGATTTGGCATGAAACATGGAAATGTTTTTTCCATTTCACAATAGACATTGTATTTCAAGCCTGCAATACATTCAAAAAATGGGCAGAGTAGGGGAATTTTGGTAGTAAGGAGGTGAAAGAGGTGGTATCAGCAAGTAATTTCAATGAGGATATGGTACAACAGAAGTATCCAAGGCACCGTATCCACGTTTCCAAGTTGGAGATAGGATCTCCACCAAATCGGCAAATGTGTAGATCATTGAAATTAGTACATGTGTTCTTGTGTATTCTATATTATCGTTAAAAAACTAATTTAGGCATATCTGTCAACGACTACAGTATTCAGCCACATTCATAAATGCCACTTAAACCTTTACCATCCATGGACAGGACGATGCAGAGTAGAAAAATGTCATTATACTTTTAAACAAAGCTACTTACAACAGAGGAATACAACCAAGCCACAGTAACATATTAGATTGCAAAGTAGGTTTAGATAAGAGTATTTTAATAAATGCAACTAAGTGCCACCAAGATGACATCCAAATGCAGCTCAGGAAGTTATAGGGGTAGCACAGTTCTCACCACCCTCTTAAATGTAGGGAGGGACAACTGCTTTTATGGTCAAAGGTAACTTGCTCCACCATTATGGAACTATGTGGAAGAACAGTCTCGACTGAGATCTCCTGAGAAAGCAAGGACAGTCTGTGTTCTTGTTAAGAGCGCAGTTCTCATAAAGAGGTGTATGTGTTCATGATTAAGTTCATACAGGCAGGTGCAGACCCAGACACTTTTGTTTTGTTCAAATACCCACAGGTAGCCAGTGAAGGTCAATGAACGGAGATGTGACATGTGGCCGTGTGGATTGATTAAAGACCAGACACACGGCCGCATTCTGGACAACTTGTAATGGCTCGATCGTATAAACTGAAAGACGAGCTAGAAGGGCATTGCAGTAATCGAGGTACGATATAACTATATGCAGATTTGTGGGGTCGTCCTGTGGGAATTACAGGTATAGTGTCTGTGTCATCTGCATAGCAGTGATATGAGAAGCCATGCGGATGAATAATAACACAAATCAGTCTTCTGGCTACCATGTGCTCCAGACCAATGATGAAACAGAACATCCAGATGGTGATCAGCAACAAGTCCAAAAGACAGGTTCTGTCATGGTATATGGTTCCATCAGTACCCTTGGCGAAACTCATTTACACCTCTCTGATGGTCACATTAATGAGGAAAAGTACACAAAGATTTCAGAGCAACACATACAGCCTTCAAACCCACATGTTTTCCGGGGATGTCCAAGTAGTTTCCAACAAGACGATGCAAAAGCACATCCTGTGTGTATTTAAAAAGCCATAGCTGAGAAAGTAGAGGGTTTTGGTACAGGACAGCCTGCCAACAGTCCTGACCCTTCACAACAGAATATATTGTAGTGAATTTCGAAACAAAAATATTATGACAGCCCTGTTGTTGCAATTCACTTCATCCTATTTGAAGGAAAAATACGGAAAATGAAATGGTTTGATATCCTCAATGCCAAAATGTCTTCTTGTCTGCCAACATAAATGTTCATGTTACAAATCCCCACTTTTTTTCCATTATCCATATTGTCCTCATGGTTTCACATTTGTTTCTGTAAAAAAAAGCATCACTGCCTTTGCATAACATAAAACGTAAAGAAAAAAAATCAGGGAAGGTAAAAACCATCTTGCTCTCACACATTATGGTCTTATATATCACTGCTGACTGTTTGTTTTTCTTGTGGCTTACAAATGCTTGAACTACTTGTGCTTCAATCAATCACAGCACATTGCTTCTCTTCAACATGGTTTCTCTGTAATGATAACGGTAATGCTCAAATTAAGTGAGGTGTGTTCAGCCAAAGACAGGGGTGCGTGTCAAAGCGATACATTACATGATTTTTTGCATTTGGAATGGTAAAAGCATAAGAAAAAAAAAAACTAATCAAACCGAGAGAAAGAAATATAGCTGGTGCGCTTACTTGTGATACCGCAAATTGTTCCATTTCAGAGTTAAAGTCAGAAAGAGAGAGACCTAGGCACTGATAAATTGCCCATTTCATTATTGATAAGCCTCACACGCTGAAGCTAGTCATCCCAGATGATTGACAGCTAACTCTCTACCACTGATTTTCCACTGGAGAAGGAGAGAGAGTAGGGCGATTCAAGCAATGAGAGACGTGATGGTCCAATTTCACTTTAAATGGAGCCATACAGGTGCAGAGGGACAGGCCATGTAAATACGTCTCAATAAAGTTTTCATAAAGCAAGTAATTCAAAGTGATGCAAGCTAAATAACACGCGCTGGTGGAATTTACTCTCCAGCCAGCGGAATGAAAAACACACCAAGTAACCCCCAAACACCTACACACACACACACACACACACACACACACACACACACACACACACACACACACACACACACACACACACACACACACACACACACACACACACACACACACACACACACACACACACACACACACACACACACACAACCAGGCCTCAAATCAAACTTCATAGATGGATTCGATAAAGAAGCAGTTAGATGTAAACTAAAGCATATTAAAGAAGAATAAATACAAATAATTACACTTCTCTGGTTTTACTGTTTTTCATTAATGAGACAGTCTGTAAACTGGATTCGTGAACAGAGAAAGACCTGTTTTCCAACCCACAACCCATGGAAATGAATATGAAGTCATGCAAACACACACTTATACTCTGTAAGTGTTTGGAGAAGAGGAACAAACATGAAGTGCAAGCTTCATTCACCTCACATTCAAATGCATGCATGTTCAACTCCAGATGTCACTGGAGTCACAGTGTTATATCATCATAGAAAAAAATGACACTTTCAAAGAAACTTCAAAACCTTTTTTTCTTTTCATGCTTTGAGGCATGACCTCTCATCTGGAATTCTCTTCCACTCGATATAAGCTTCTTATCATATCTCTTCTAATAAAAGCCCATGTTCAAATAATGCCATGGTCCAGTGCCTGACACAAACAAATAAAAGCCAGACACTAATAAAAACAGGTAAACAAGTCTCAGTCTTCAGCCATTATAGAAGATCTGTGATGCTGCTGAGGCACACTGTTGTTTTGAGCTGAAGTTGTTAGTGGTTCCTAGTTAAGTACACCAGCTAAACATCTGGTCAGCTAACGTGTTTAAGAATTCTGTTAATAAATGAGAAAGAGTAGTAAAAAGAATTTGTGAAAGGCCTATGTTGTACCAAATTGTAGACTTTAATCTTCCAGATTATTTCTTTGCAGACAGTATGAAGCTGGTTCACCTTTTTGCTCATGAATTCATTGCTTTTGTTATTAAAGATTTTTTTTTTTTTTTTGCATTTAAGGCCTGCTACACATTCCAGAAAAACCTGGTTTGGAAATTTAGTGCTAAAAGATGAAGGATAAAAACAAGAGAAGAATGTTTTGTATAACAGGAGTTTCCATGAAAGAGTCTTTAAAAGAGATGGGCAGAAGACCTCCACTTTTTCAACAAATGTGTGAGAAATTATTAAAAAAAAATTGAAAACTATGTTCTGCCAATGAAAGATATTAAAGGGACATTTTTATTTCTACTTTTACATTGCTGATTATGATAAAGTCTTCTATAATCTAGAGAAATTTTAAACTATACTGAACAAGAGAGCAAGCCTAAACTGGACACTTATGATCTCAGATCTTTCAAGGCAACAAGGCACTGCATCAACAACTGTCAGTCAACAATAACTGATATAAGAAGGTCCTGGGTTCAATTCCCGCCGGGGGGCGCTGTGGGCGCTGAATGCGTGTTAAGTTCCCCCATGACTTCAGCGCCCAAACCCTGGGTGGGGTTGGCGAAAGGGCCTTTCTGTGTGGAGCATATTCTCCCCATAAGTGGATAAATGAAAACCTTCACTTGGTGCTGGAGCTGAAAAAACAGTGGAGTAACTAAAAGATCAGGCCTCATGTACAAAGACTTGGGTGTGTGAGGAGGAGGTCCACCCATGCTGAAGCCTGTGCAAAAAAAAAATAAAAAAATTCAGATGTACAAAACGTATATGTCTATATATGCACATGTCCTCTGTGTTGTGACGGGTTGTGATAAAGACATGTTGGTGGTGTCATCGGACTTGGTATTTAGTACTTGACCTTCATTGGCCTGAATTAGCCCCGCCCCTTCTTCTGATTGGTTGATATTTGATAGTCCCTATTTTCTGCTATAACTTTTGAATGGTTTGACATACAGAGTCGTGGGTGGTGTCATCTGACTCGGTTTTATACTCCTTCACCTTAATTTGTGCAAATTAGCCCCTGCTCCTTCTTCTGATTGGTCAATATGTGATAGTTCCGATTTTCTGCAATAACTTTTGAATGGTTTGACATAAAGACTCGTGTGTGGTGTCATCGGACATGGTTTTAAGTCCTTGAACATTGTTGCTGCAAATTAACCCTGCCCCTTCTTCTGATTGATCGGTATTTGATATATCCTAGTTTCTGCCATAACTTTTGAATGGTATGACATACATAGTTGAATGAATGGTTTGATATAGAGAGTCGTGGCTGGTGTCATCCACTAAATGTCCAGGCCTGAAGACATCTACATGCAAGTCATACAAGTGCTTCCACTGCAGCACGCCTGAACGTGCACAAGGGTGCGAGGGCCCATTCATCACTGCTTGCAGCTTTAATTAGGGCCCAAGCACTTACAGTGCGAAGGCCCTATTGTATCTGTAGGAATTTTTCTCGTTTTTCTTCTCTCGAAATAAGAGCTTTTTTGCCCCCCTAAACATGCCCCAAAAGTCACTAAATTTTGCATGCAAGCCAGGCCTGGCGAAGAATTTGATATTTCATGGTTTGCATTAATGGGCGTGGCCTAATGGCTCAACAGCGCCCCCTAGAAAACTTTGTGCCTCAAGCCCCACAATACAGTTTGACGTACATGCACGAAAATCGATACACACTTATATCATGTCGCAACTCAAAGAAAAGTCCCTTGGCGCCATGGCCGAAGCCGAACAGGAAGTCAGCCATTTTCAATTAATCGTGTAATTTTGCCGCAATTTATGCCACCTCTTCGGCCTTTAATACGCCCCGAACCGTAACGTGCACCCAGGTGTGTTATACATCAAAATGTGCGTCTCCATCCTGCAACGACGCGCATTACTTTTCTCAGTCAAAAGCGTTACCGTGGCGATGCTAGACGCCAAGAAGCCCGCACCCCCTTCATCTGATTGGTCCATATTTGATAGTTCCTACATTCTGCCAAACGTTTGAATGGTTTGACATAAAGACTCGTTTATTTGCTTTGCAGCCCATATAAGCCAATCTGTGTGTTACAACTCCAGACTAACTAAATAAATTATTAAAAAGTGCAAATAACTACCAAAAAAATTTAAATCGTTTTTGAATTTTACACATATTTTTCTAAATACAGAAATCCCATAGCTTGAATAGAAAAAAGTAACACAGAAGCCTTTCAAACCATAGGAAATATATTTGGAATGATTCATACTTTAGTTTTTGAGATATATCATTTCACATATTCCGTTTAGATATCGCGTCTTCATCCGGCGCTGAAATCGGCTTCAAAACTTCACTCAAGGTATACCATTTCGTGCGCACGGGCTTTGGTGGATCCATAATATGTGTGTGTGTGGGCTTGTATAGTGAGTATATAGTGCGTGTATGGTGTGTGTGGGTTGCCGCTGAGTAATCTTTCATGATAATCTCAGATAAAAAGCACGAACAAAGCAAATTCAAACCGACTAGTTTCCCGGCGGAATGATGTCATCTCCCTTTTCGCGGGAAGTGGCGTGAAAAAATACTGTGAAAAAATACAACCAGTTGAGACGCTGACAATGTGATGATGTATGTGTCAACGTGTGTCAACGTAGGACGTGCTGTGATTACGGATCTATAAATAACCCGCAATGTCATTTATGAAGATTTCCGTATGTGCAATTTTACTGGATTATTATGGGATTTTTCCAAACGATTTAATGGATTAAAATACCATTCTCGGACACACTAAATGCAAGATATGTAAGTGAAACTCTTCCTGTTTAACATGCAAAAAGAATTATTCCTCTGTTTTATTTGGTTGTAATTGTACATACATTTTGAAAATCAATATACAAACGAGAGCGCCAGCGCTCCAGCCGGTCATAAAGGAGAACTTAAAATGACACCAAAGGCATGCCACTTTATGTTCAATAAAAATAATCCGCTGTATTTTAAACAAAAATCACAACCTCAGTGCCTTTTGTTAAAAACATTTTTGATGCATACACTTCAAAAATCATTGAAAAATTCAATTTAAGATGCATTAGAAATACAAATGTTTTTCTTGGCTAGATTACAGTCTTTTATCTTCAAAGTTTTTTGATTCACACGGATCTGAGTACTATTATGGACACATATTTTTCACTTCACATTCCGCTTTCAAATCCCCTCCCCTGTGCATCACATTCAATAGCCGCTGCAAGTCAGTACTTTGCTCCCTGAGGTCAAAGACTTGATCTGCCCTTCGCTGCCTTTCACAGACCTGTCGTATTAACCATCACTGAATTGGTTTGTTTGGTCGAGGCCCTTCTTTCACACTTTTCCTTCCTCCCCGACGGTTACAGAAGAAGATGTGACCATGTGCAAATATTTCTGTCCAGTTTGGACAAGCAAAGCAGAGTCCCCTTCCATGTCATTATATATAATACAGGCTGTTCATCCTCTGCTGGATAAGTCAGCTTAACCCTGGATTTTGATTATTTCTGAGGCGTCTGCACCACCCCTTTAATAAAAAGAAGTTATTCACAATGATACAATTATATATAGCTAGAAATTATTATATAGAAAACTATTCTATATATAATGGAAAAAAAATAAATAAAAACTGGATCTTCTCTGTATTATTTCACATGAGGCTTTAACCTGTTCACCCCTAGGGATTTTGGAAGTGAATTTCGCTGAACAGGCCTATCCAAATTAAATCAACAATATCTCCACAATTATAAGGACAATATGCATAATCTTGTGGATGGTTAAGACCTCACAGCATACATTTCCATCCATCCATCCATCCATCCATCCATCCATCCATCCATCCATCCATCCATCCATTTTCTTCCGCTTATCCGGAACCGGGTCGGGGGGGCAGCAGTCTCAGCAGAGACGCCCAGACTTCCTTCACCCCAGACACTTCCTCCAGCTCTTCCGAGGAGAGTCCAAGATGTTGCCAGGCCAGCCGAGAGACATAGTCTCTCCAGCGTGTTCTGGGTCTAACCTGGGGTCTCCTCCCGGTGTGACATGCCTGGAACACCTCCCTAGGGGGGCGTCCAGGAGGATCCGATACAGATGCCCAAGCCACCTCAGCTGACTCCTCTCAATGTGAAGGAGCAGCGGCTCGACTCCGAGGTCCTACCGAGTGACCGAACTCCTCACCCTATCTCTAAGGGAGCATCCAGTCACCCTGCGAAGGAAACTCATCTCGGCCGCTTGTATCCGCGATCTTATCCTTTCGGTAACTACCCAAAGTTCATGACCATAGGTGAGGGTAGGTGCGTAGATTGACCGGTAAATCAAGAGCTTCGCCTTTTGACTATTTCTTCACCACGACGGTCCGGTACACCAATCGCATAACTGCGGACGCTGCACCGATCCGTTTGTCAATCTCACGCTCCATCTTTCCCTCACTCGTAAACAAGACCCTGAGATACTTGAACTCCTCCACCTGAGGCAGGACTTCTCCTCCATACGGAGAAGGCACGCCACCCTTTCCCGGTGGAGAACCATGGCCTCGGTCTTGGAGGTGCTGATTCTCATCCCTGCCGCGTCGCACTCGGCCTCAAACCGCCCCAGCACATGCTGAAGGTCCCGGTCCGATGAAGCCAACAGGACAACGTCATCTGCAAAAAGCAGAGACGAAATCCTGTGGTTCCCAAACCGGATCCCCTCCGGCCCCTGGCTATGTGTAGAAATCCTGCCTATAAAAATTATGAACAGGACCGGTGACAAAGGGCAGCCCTACCGGAGTCCAACATGCATCGGGAACAAGTCTGACTTACTGCCGGTAATGCGAACCAGACTCCTGCTCCGATCATATACCGGACAGTCCTTAATAGAGGGCCCCAGACCCCATACTCACCGAGCGCCCCCCACAGAATGGCACGAGGGACAAGGTCAAATGCCTTCTCCAGATCCACAAAACACATGTGGACTGGTTGGGCAAATTCCCACAAACCCTCAAGCACCCTGTATAGAGCTGGTACAGTGCTCCACGGCCGGGACTAAAACCGCATTGTTCCTCCTGAATCCGAGCTTCAACTATCGGCCGTATTCTCCTCTCCAGTACCCTGGCGTAGACTTTCCCGGGGAGGCTGAGAAGTGTCATCCCCCTATAGTTGGAACAGAGTCTCCATTCTCCCTTTTTAAAAAGAGGGACCCCCACCCGGTTTGCCACCCCAGCGGCACTATCCCCTTCTTCCATGCAATGTCGCAGAGGTGTGTCAACCAAGACAGCCCTATGACATCCAAAGACTTGAGGTACTCAGGGCAGATCTCATCCACCCCCGGTGCCCTGCCACCGAGGAGCTTACAAACCACCTCAGTGACCTCAGCTTGGGTGATGGATGAGCACATCCCCGAGTCCACACTCTCTGCTTCCTCAATGGAAGGCATGTCAGTCGGATTGAGGAGATCCTCGGCCCCTTTCTGAGGCACCGAACGGTTCACCAGAATTTCCTCGAGGCCGACCGAAAGTCTTCCATGGCCTCACCAGACCAGAGTTTTTGCCTCCAGGACCGCCCGAGCTGCAGCTTGCTTGGCCTGCCGGTACCTATCTACTGCGTCAGGAGTCCCAAAGGCTAAAATATCCCGGTAGGACTCCTTCTTCAGTCTGACAGCATCCTTTACTTCCGGTGTGCACCACGGGGTTCTAGGATTGCCGCCACGACAGGCACCGGAGACCCTGCATCCACAACTTTGAGCCGCCGCGTCGACAATGGAGGCAGAGAACATGGTTCACTCAGACTCAATGTCCCCCGCCTCCCCCGGGATCTGAGAGAAGTTCTCTCGGAGATGAGAGTTGAAGACGTCCCTGACAGAGGGCTCAGCCAGACGCTCCCAACAGACCCTCACAATACGTTTGGGTCTGCCCGGTCCGTCCAACTTCCTCCGTCACCAGCGCATCCAACTCACCACCAGTTGGTGTTCAGTTGACAGCTCAGCCCCTCTCTTCACCCGAGTGTCCAAGACATGCGGGCGAAGGTCAGATGAAACGGCAACAAAGTCGATCATTGACCTCCGGTGTAGGGTGTCCTGGTGCCACATGCACTGATGGACACCCTTATGCTTGAACATGGTGTCCGTTATGGACAAACCGTGAATAGCACAGAAGTCCAACAACAAAGCACCACTCGGGTTCAGATCGGGGAGGCCGTTCCTCCCAATCACTCCTCTCCAGGTATCGCTGTCATTGCCCACGTGAGCATTGAAGTCCTCCAGTAGAACAATGGAGCCCCTCCTTGAACCGCCACCTTACCGTAGTGGAGGGGTTTGTGTTGGCCGAATGATCCTAGGAGCTATGTTGTCTGGGGCATTACGCCCCTGGTAGGGTCTCCCTAGCCCCCCTAGCCCTCCCTAGCCTGGCCCGTCCTAGGTGACGGGCCAGGCTAAGAGCGGTTCACAAGCTTATCATGGAAGAGGAAAAATCAAAGACCGTCACGTCGCCCGGATTGGCGTCACCGGGGCCCCCCCCCCTGGTTCCAGGCCTGGAGTTGGGGCTCGAAGACGAGCACCTGGTGGCTGGGTTTTTGCCCGTGGGACCCGGCAACGTGGGCCGGCCTTCCCGTAGGCTCACCACACGCAGGAAGGACCGTAAAATGCTGGTGCCATGTGGACTGGACAGCGGTTGGGGCGGGGTTCCTCGACTACCCAATCCCTGGACCAAAACCCTCGCAGTAGGGACAAGGAAGGTCACCTCGCTGGGGGGAAGTAGCCGGAGCTTGTGCGAGAGGTTAAGAGATACCGGCTAGAGATAGTCGGGCTCACCTCCACACATAGCCTGTGCTCTGGAACCCAGCTCCTTGAAAGGGGCTGGACTACTCTGGAGTTGCCCAGGGTGAGAGGTGGCGAGCTGGTGTGGGCTTGTTTATAGCCCCCCAGCTCAGTCGCAATGTGTTGACATACATGGCATACATTTCCAGTGTCAGAAAAATTTGGAATGTTCACATGCTTGAGCAAATTGTTATACACCAAAGAAAAAATGTATTTATTCTCATCTAATTTTAGTTTGCACAGTGGAAAACACCATGATAGCAATGCATATAATTATAAATACACCACTACCTGTATTCATCAACTCCTTGACTACAAACTGTACCAAGTATACATAGATTTTATAAAGGTTTTAGTGTGAATAGTACCAGGCAGACTCTCTATTTGGGCAGTTGGATACCTATACTATGCCAAAATGTGCCAAAGGGATTTTTGACATATTTTAAGGGAATATGGCTATAAAATACTTTGATGATTTGATGATTCCCCCCAACATAAAATTGTGAAGGTAAGTAAACAGTACATTTGTTTCTAATACAAGTCTGTTTCAGATAAACATGTGTTCCTCAAATCTGAAATAGAAAGATTACATGGACAAACAAAACCTAGCAGGAATCTCCAAATTCCCATTCATACATGAGTTATGGATCCCTGAAGGGACAGTAATTGTTGCATTAGTTTTCACGATTTAATTCTCTTCAAAAAGTCATTTTAGAGGTTTATAGCTGTGGGCAGGAAGGACATGGAGTGGTCTGTCTTTCAGCAAATCTGAGTAAAACCTCTGACTGAAGAGTCTGTTACTGAATCATTGTGTTGAGAAGAGGATGCTTAGGGTTGTCCATGAGTTTCTTCATTTTATGAAGCATACTTCTTTCCACAGTCATCTCCAGAGGCTCCAGATAAGTCCTCAGAACAGAACTAACCCTCTTTATCAGTTTATTGTTTCTATAAAGCCCTGGCTCTGATGCTGCTCCTCAACAGATGACTGCAGATGTGATTGAACTCTCCACAACAGACATACAGAAGATATTCAACATTTTGCTGCAAACACTGAAGGAGCTTACACTGTAAAAAAAAAACAACTCATAAGATTTACTTGAAAAATATATATATATATATATTTTATTATTTATTTATTTTAATTTTTATTTGCATCCAAATTATTTAAGTGAAATATAACATTTACTTAATTAAATCCAAGTTGAAAGTTATATTTATTCAAACAAAAATCTACTTGTTTTTTCATAGGCAAGAACATAATTTTATTAAAAATTTCAAGTCTATTTTATATCCCTGTAGTATTTGGTGTTATGAAGTATTTAAGTAGATATTCATCATTTTTTTGTTCTTGACATTAATTTACTTAGTTGCATTATGTTACATTACTCACTAAAATTAGGTTATCAGTGCCAGTTTTTCTTTTGGTTCAAATAGATTGAACCAATACTCTATGCATTTAATATTTACTGTATTAATGCAATTTTAAGAATTCAATTAAAACATTAACGAAACAACACAATCAATTAAAAATGAACAGCTTAAGGCGTCTAACCATTCTAGATGAGAACATAAATGACAAGCATCCTTCCACTAGTAAACCAAGATGAACTGGAACTCAGTGCTAATTCTGGGTATTTCTTCACATGGGCCCATGCCAGATGCCACATCCTCAACAAGGTCAATGATGCCACATTTTCCTCCTCTAGGATGACATGACATGCATTTATGAAAGCAACTTCAACTTCAGGGTGTTTACTTTTGGGCACAGTTTAAATCTATCCAGCTCTAGCAGGAGTTTTTGGAAGACTTCAAAAGTGTAGCACAACGTGGGAGGGTATACCAAGTTCATGGCATATATCAGTGCCATGAGCGGTGAGCAAGCTTTCGCAGTACTGTTGCACCCTAGCCAAATCTATTGGCCTTGACAAGGATGGAGACATGAACTGGATCCTCATCAGCAACTTGGACAAAAAGTATCCTCTACCTCCTGTCCCTAAACCTCAACTCCAACTGTCCACAAAGTCCACTGGTTCCTCCAAAGGGCACCCTGAAAACGAAGAGGCACAATTTGGATGAACAAAGGAAAAAACAAAACAATATTTTATCATGCTTACATGATTTTCCACTTGCGTGAATAATGAGGATAATGTTCTGTTCTGATTTGCTTCCTGTTGATAAATAGAAAAATATTTTAATAAGACACACAATAAGAGATGCAGTGTTGCAGTACTGGCAGTCACTTGAATACAATCACACACGTGCATACGGACAGGCATATTTACAGTATGTAAACAACTTGTCCAGGATGCACCCTGCCCTCGCCAGAGACAGCTGGGATTGGCTCCAGCAGACCCCTGTGACACCTAATTTGGGATTAAGTTGAAGGAAAAGGATGGATGGATGAGTATCGATACTAAAACACTTTTAGTATCAAAAGTATTGGTCCGCAGTAGCACATCACAAAGTTGCTGTGGGTTTCACACTGCACATGCTACTACTTGTGCTAACTAGCTTCTTGTTAAAAGAAAGAAAACTGTCAGCGAAGTATCCTTGCTCTCACCTCTGGTGCTTCTGCCAGTAAATGTGTTTTAAAAACCTATTCTGGGGTGTCTCTCCAAGACGTTCATCAGTTTCTCCTCCTCATTCTCAATGCACAGCGTTAATTCACTTATATTACTTACATGTTAAAACCAAAGGTTTTACAGAGAAAAAAACTATGTTCTACGTCAGTTGATAAACTTATGAACAGTGACATATATTGTGTCAAACTAGATGCAGACTTATTATCACAAATTTAAAATAGAACGATAATAACTTACCTGTGAAATAACTGTCATAGGTGCGACACCTTGCTCTGTGATTCTGTAACGTCCGGACTCGGAGCAGAGCCAGTCCTTTTGTTTGCGCATGCGTTATGCATGCGTTTCAAAATGCTAAATTTTCAGAGTAAAGTTTATGTAGTATTTGTAAGTTTATATAAGACAACTATTTAACATTTAAATCGTATAAAGAAACCTAAGTAAAACTCACTCTTTCACCATGATTCATTTATTACGTAAAAAAAAGTTCAATTTTACTTCAGAAACTCTAGTTCTTACAGAATCTTAAAAATACAAAGTAGAAATTATGACAGTTACTCTATTAGAGTTTACTGCAACAAAAAGTCACTTTTTCAGTGTAGCTTCCTCAAGAAGTAAAGTCTCCTCTGTCCTTTTTTACAAACATTATTGTATCTCCAGTCCAGTCTGTTGTCCAGGTGGAGGCATCCACCTGTGTCATCTTTCATAGTTATGCAGGATGGTGTTAAATGCCCTGAAGAAATCAAAGAACATGATCCTCACAGCATTTAGGGTGTCGGTATGGGTATAATTCGGCATCTTGATATGTCGATCAGCTGCTACCGCTTAAAAAAACAATTTGCATATTTCTATGGTTACTTATCATAACAGGTGATCAAAAAAATGAAAAAGTAACAGTGTCATAACCTGGCCCATAGGCCATGACAAAAATAGACAACAACACAGCGCAAATAAATATATGCTATTTATTTTAAAGAAAAATACGGCAACGCAAAATAAATTAACTTGTGAGGTGTGGAGGTCAGCATCAGTAGTGTCAGTGTGTGTGAATGTGGAAAATGTGTGGTGTGTGTTGTTAAGAAACATAGCATAACTTTTCTCATAGCCGTGGTGACGGCAGCGTGGCCGCTCCCCTCTCCCGCCGGCATATTGGTGGTGACGGCAGCGTGCTCGCTGTGGTGACGGCAGCGTTTTGCGCTCCCCTCTCCCACTGACACATCCGTGGTGACGGTAGCGTTTCCGCTCCCCTCTCCCACTGACACACCCGTGTTGACGGTAGCGTGGCCCCTCCCCTCTCCCGCCGGCATATTGGTGGTGACGGCAGCGTTTCCGCTCCCCTCTCCCACTGACACACCCGTGTTGACGGTAGCGTGGCCCCTCCCCTCTCCCGCCGGCATATTGGTGGTGACGGCAGCGTGGCCGCTCCCCTCTCCCGCCGGCGTATTGGTGGTGACGGCAGCGTGTTCGCTGTGGTGACGGCAGCGTTTCTGCTCTCCTCTCCCACTGACACATCCTTGCTGACGGTAGCGTGGCCGCTCCCCTCTCCCGCCGGCATATTGGTGGTGACGGCAGCGTGCTCGCTGTGGTGACGGCAGCGTTTCCGCTCCCCTCTCCCACCGACACCTACGCGGTGACGGCAGCGCGTCCGCTCTTCTCTCCTGCCAGCACATCCGTGGTGACGGCAGTGTGTCCGCTCCCTCTCCCACCGGTCGCTGTGATGGAGCGTTCATGCCCAGGGTGCATGGCCGCCCTGGATCCTGCGGATGACCACGAACTCTGCGTGTCGTGCCTTGGCCCTGAGCAGCCGGAGCCGTCGGCCAGCCTCCCCTCATCCCAGCCGGGGTCTTCTCTGAAGCGATCGGCGAAGAGAGTGATGGGTGCCCCCAAACGACGGCGGGTGTCGAGCCAGCTCTCCTTTAAGGTAGATCGCTTGGCCGCCCACATGGAGCAGATGAAGGCACTCCTCCTCAATCTGCAGCCTGGTACTGGCCAGGTGGAACCTGCCATGCCAGAGTTTGCTCTGGGGTCGCCACTGCCGCTGCCAGAGGACGCCATCTCCATTGCAGCCTCGGCGAGCCACTTCAACGTGTCTTCAGGGGACCCGGCCTCACAGCGCTCGGGGTTCTCCTCGCACTCATCTGCCCAGAGCTCTCGGGAGGGGGCCGCTTGTTCCTCCATGCAGGGCAGTGCGTTATCTGCACTGCCCTGGCACACTTGCAGCTGGATACACCGCGTGCGGAGGTGGCCTCTAGCACCTTCCACAGGCGCAATCCTTCTCCGGTGGAATTCACCATTCCGCTCTCGTCGGATTTTTTGAGGGAGCTGCACTGATGCTGATCTCCAGGCTAACAGCTGATGGCCGCGCTCTGACGGCGATGGAGGACGCGGCAGTGGCTTGTCTCCACCACATGCCCCCCATCGAGCCCTCCATTGCAGCGCTGATAGTGGCTCCGGCAGAACCGGGGGAGCTGTTTGGGGCAACTGCCCTGGAAGCTCTGAACCGCACCGCCCTGGCCGATGAGACCAGGAAGCGACTGGTGCACCTTCACAGGAGGGCGCCCGCTTCCAGTACACCGAGGGGCCCTTCGTCCGCCCCTGGACGTCGCCCCCAGCCACCTGCCTGCAGGAGCCAGCGCAGCTCCCAACGGCCCGTTGGACAGCCTGCCGGGGGCTTTCGCACCCCTGTGCGCGGACCGCCCCAGCAGCGTCGGGGTGTTGGCCTCGACCATCGCCCACCCGGCACGTCCAGAGGCCGGGGGAGACGGCGCTAGGGCCATGGGGCCGGTCGTCGGCTGCTTTTCCCGGCAGCAGCTCAGTCACTGGAGAGGCCTCAACGGGTACATGAAGGCCCTGCCCTTCCGGATGCTGACCACAGCAGATGTTCTGCGTGCGGTCGGTCAGGGGGAGTGGTTTACGACGGTAGATCTACAGGACGCTTACTTTCACGTGCCGATTGCGAAACAGCACCAGCGGTTCCTGAGGTTCGCCTATCAGGACCGCCATTACCAGTTCAGGGTGCTCCCGTTCGGGCTCTCCCTGTCCGCAAGAGTTTTCACCAGGTGCATGGCGGCAGCCCTCGCTCCCCTGCAGGCACAGGGTATGAAGGTTTTGCCGTACCTGGACGACTGGCTGATATGCACGCCGTCCAAAGAACAAGTGGTGGCGGACACGGCCCTCCTTTTGTCGCATGTGGCCAAACTAGGGCTCACGGTGAACAGAGGAAAGAGCTGTCTGGCTCCCTCCCAGCGAGTCGCCTACTTGGGATTGGTACTCCACTCGGTGACCATGAGGGCCTGTCTCTCACCGCGGCGTGTGAGCAACATCCTGCGGCTCCTCCCCCGATTCAGGAGGGGCAGACGGCTGCCTTACGTCCAGTTCCTGCAGCTTTTGTGCAAATTAACAGCCGCCTCGGCTGTTGTGCCTTTGGGCCTGCTGACGCTACGCCCCCTGCAGATGTGGCTGAACAGCCTTCGCGTGGATGCCGAAAGGCACAGGCACAGGCTGGTCAGGGTGTCGCGGGTCTGTGTCCATGCCCTGGCACCCTGGAAAGGCAGGGCATTCCTGCTGGGGGGTGACCACCAGGCCTGCCGGGCACTCCGAATCCTCGTGCTCTCGCGAGAAGATTCTAGGAGAAGATCCCATGCTGACGCCGGAAGTTATATCCCTTACGGGGGTCATGCAGGGGTCACGGGTGATGTGACATTGTTGGTAATGTACTCGACATGCGCATGCGCGAGGGGAGATATCCAGTGCTTACAGCACCGCCTGGCGGTCATCCGGGACTCATAGAACCGTAGTTACAGTCGTAACCTTCGTTTTATAGACTGGAACACTGGGCCCAGGTGCTCCAAATCAGCCCAATCAGCTCATCTCACACCAGACTCCTCAAAGACAAATAGAGAGAGAGTTAGGCATGCCCACAATCGTTCAAGCAGCAGAGCACCAAAACTGTAATGGAAAAGTATCTTAAAATTCATGTGTCAATGAAGTAGTAGTAGTTTGAAGAAGCTTAAAGACTAAACAGATTCAAAGTCAACAGAGCTACAGCAGCAAGCTGCCACCAGGAAAGTCGCAATTCTACAATTTCAAATGAACGATTTTGCACTTTTCCTGAGCATTACAAGAGTCAAGTTATGATGGACTGCTGTCCTACAACAAGGGCTTACTAATAAAATTTTAGTACGGTATAATATTGAGTAGGATTTTTTTTTAATAAGAATGCTTTTTTTTTGCAGTAATAAGTTGTACAACTTATTTCGAACAAGATGAGTCATCACAGTTTGAAAGATGAGTCAGGATGTGCTGAAAGCAACAGCTAGCACGTTTATTTAAAAGTAAGCATTTGTGCAAACCTAGAGTGCAAACATTTGTGTTGTAGGTTGCATAATGTACCTGTCATATTCAGCCCTTGTGTGGCTATTCCCAGCTTGTTGTTGTTGTTGTTGTATGGTATTGCTGTTTTGTCTGGCCCTTTGTCTTTTGTATGTTTGTTTATGAAGAAAATTAATAAACACATAAAAAAAAACTGTGGCTTCTGCCACGTAAAAGTCTTTCAATACAAAACTTTCAAATCTGAAAAAAAAGGAAACATTTAATCAGGAACATTATCGTAAAATGTAAATAGCGTGTACGGATCAAACCTCTTTCCAGAACTGTCAGAAACTGCTGGTATCTGGACTACTAACCCTAGGAGTTAGCAGGTCAAATCGGGGTATTGTACTTATGACGTTGTAGATTCAGAAATAGAACAGATCCATTTTTTAAAGGTTGATTCAGACCATGAGGAGGACGGCACGGCCTGGAATCATGAGGTAACATTCACAGACAAAACAGATGCCCTCAAACATGAATATGAACAGCTTGTTGCCCTTCCAACTTTTGCTTTCAAGACCTTTTTATAGATTCATGGCTACAAGAAATAGAAAAATAAAGACACACACACACACACACACACACACACACACACACATACACACACACACACACACACAAAAAAGCTTAAGCTTTTTTGCTCATGACCACTGTCACCTGTAAATAGAGCTGTTGTCACCTTTACCTGAATGTCATGCAAGGCAAGGCAAGGCAGGTGTCACAGTCTGTTCATCTCCTGTCTCTGCTCCTCTCTACCTGTTAGCCATGCCTCCTCATCAGGCCAGCTCTCACACCTGTAACAGCCCTGCTGCATTTAAGCTCCTGTCTCTGCTTCAGTGCCGGATTGTTCTTGTGTTTTGCCTGACTTTCCAGCGTTTTTCCCCGGACTGATCACCTGTTGCTGACCTAGCCTGTCCCCGACCTGCCTGCCTCGTCTCCGCCCTAGATATTACATCAGCCTTCTGTCTCGGACCACGGGTTTCGCCTATTCCCTCCTGGTTACACATCTGCTCTGTGGCTACACCGCTCACCACTGGACCTGTCTGCCAGCTAGGTAATCCACCAGTTGTTGGCTTTGCCTTCAGTCACCGAGTCCAGGCTCACTCCTTCTCTGATCTTGCTGAAAATCACTGTGAGCCAAGACTTTTCACTCTGCCACTGTATAAACTTTTAAAAACTACAGTGAATAATAAAGGTCATTACCGACTGATATCCCTTCTGCCTGTGTTGCATTTGTGTCCTCACCATACCTGTGACAGCAAGGCAAGGCAAGTTTATTTCTATAGCACAATTAAAAAACAAACTGATTCAAAGTTTTAAAGTCATTAAAACATAAAATATAAAAATCATGATTTAAAATTTAAACACAAAAGACGGAAATAAGAACAATAGATAAAAGAAGATAAAATTAGTAGTTAAAATAGGATTGCGTTTTGGAACTGCAGATTTGGAGTTGCAGCTGAGAACAGGTGAGTCTTCAACCTGGACTTAAATTCACTGAGTGTTACAGCTGATCTGAGGCTTTCTGGGAGTTTGTTCCAGACACGTGGAGCATAGAAGCTGAACTCAGCTTCTCCATCTCTGGTTCTGACGCTGGGAACTAATAAAAACCAGATCCAGATAACCTGAGGGGTCTGGAAGGTTCATACTGGGTCAGGAGGTCACTGATGTATTTTGAGTCCTGGACAATTCAGAGTTTTATAGACGAGCATCAGCACTTTAAAGTCTATCCTCTGATGGACAGGCAGCCAGTGTAAAGACCTCAGAGCTGGACTGATGTGGTCCACTTTTTTGGCCTTATGGCGCTTTTCCACTAGTACCTACTCAGCCCGACTCAACTCGCCCCGCCTCGCCTCGCCTCAGTTTGGCGCTTTTCCACTAGGGGTCTAACCGTGCAGAGTAGATACTTCTTTTGTATCTATTTTGCCAAGGTTCTAAGCAGGCTGAAGCAGGCTGAGTCAGGCTGTATCTGACATCATCACACTACATGCCACTGATTGGTCGGGTGGTTGGTCAATCAGATGTCCGAGTTAGGATGTGATCATTTCAAGAGTGACTCGCGGTTTCTTGTTCATTTAATCGAAGAACAATGGCAGCATAAAAAGTCTGTTCCGTCGTCTAACTCCGAGGTGGAGACACTCTTAAACCTTGTGGCAGAGGAAAATATTAAGAGAGAGCTAGATGGGGCTACGAGGAATGAGGAAATATATCAGGAGCTTCATCAGTCCATGTCTGCTCTGGGCTACAAACAGACTTTTCAGCAGTGCCAATACAAGCTGAAAAACTTAAAAAGTAATTACCGTGCTGTGAAGGACCACAATAGCCGGAGTGGGTCTTCCAGAAAACACTGGAAGTGGTTCAACCAGATGGACGCCATTTATGGACAGCGACCAATAAGCAATGGGAGAGAGAGTGGTCTTGACTCTGCTACGGCCTTGTTGGAGAGTTCGACTGAGGATGGTAAGTGTTTTGTGGCTTTTACGTTACATATTGCATTGGTGTCAAGGACACAATAAGCCAGCTAGTTAACACGTTGCATCTACCAAGTAGTCACGCCACAGTTTTTCATTTGAAGAATTTGAAAAATCCTTCAATGTGTGTCAGCCTCAAGTTACCATTAGCACTACTAGCCAAGCTAGTGTTTTTTTTAATTTACGTTGCTATTTGGTGTTGTGTGTGTATATATACTTGTGTGCATACAATTATGTTGTGTATGTGTGTTTTTTTTTTGTTTTTTTTATAGACAGCCTTTCGCAAACCGAAGAGTTTCCAGCAGCTTCCCTCCTCTTCAGCCCCCCAGCCTTCTCTGCTTCTACCCCAGCACGTCCGGCTTACTCAACACCTAACCCTTCCTCACCACCATCACAAGCATCGTCCAGTTGTTCATGGCTGGTAAGAATTGAGAATTTCAACCATATTGGTCTGTAACAACAATACATGTGGAAAAAATGAACATTGGGTACATTATGGCACAGAAGCTGGGAGCATGGTATGACTGCAGTGACCGTGACTTGGTTTTTATTTAATTTGGTTATTATAAGGAATCTCAGTCAACTCCTTTTTTGTTCTGATTCTTTTCATTCTCAGATATATAATTTAATATGAAATTCAGAGCAGAACAGACAGTTGTTTATTTTATTTATTTTTTTACTTGCTTTTGGTTAACTGTCTTTTTTTTTCTCAATTGCATTTTGATTAGGAAAAATAAAAAGGGTCACCGCCACATCTGAACTAGTCAGTGTCCTGAGGGAGATGAGGGATGATGATGAATTGCTCCAGGCCCAGCGTGAGGAGCATGAACAGATGCTTATCAATGACGCCTGTGAGGCAAGGGAACACAAATCTTCCTTATGGCGCAAAGAAATGCAAGAGAATGCACAATTCAATCAAGGTTTTCTTGGTGTGCTCGACCAGCTTGTCAAGTTGTTGAGTGGCCGACATGCGTGATGCATGACTGAAATGTTTGTATCATTTTATTGAACAGCTTTTATAATTAAACTGTTATTTTTATTTTTCTGGTTATAGTAATTTATGACTCACAATTCAGTTATACACGTTCTCCCAAATCGAAGTATTACTGCAGGGATAACAAACTCTAGTCTTCCTTAATACTTCCTTAATACTGTGTTCCTTGAATTAGAGTTCATCCTTGTATGACAGTTTTTCCAATCATTCAACTTTAACTTTAAAAACAAGACTACTTTTTTAGAAAGTATAAAACTTCATTAGGAGTAAAACAGGAACCACATGAAAAGGAAAGCAAATTTGAACACACTGGAATATTAACTTCTGGCCAGGTAACGCATTAGATACATCCCTCCCCTGCTCCTCTATGCCCTGTGCCACTGCTACCACAGTTTGAGCTGGTGCAGCTGCCAGTACATCCCATGAATTTTCATAGGTCTCCGGATGATCTTTACACAGTTTTTTTGTAGCGCACAAAATGTCAGCACCATAGTTTTGACTAGCTGGATATTGGTGCCATTCCTTTTCAAGAGGCAACGCCACCTTCCCTTCAGTCTGCCAAAAGCATTTTCAACAACAACTTGTGCACGACTGAATGTTTTGTTGAATGTTTTCTGGTCCACTGTAAGCCTTCCTGTGTCATGGAATGGTTTCATGAGCCATTTCTGCGAAGGATATGCTTGGAGTCCCCAAGGATGTAGTAGTCAACATTTGCTCCATCATGGCCGAGGGACTCATCCGCCCTTCACACTCCCCGGTGGCAGCAGGGTTTTTCTTCGTGAAAAAGAAGGATGAGTCTCTCCAGCCTTGCATTGACTTCCGTGGGCTCAACGCCATCACCATCCGGAACACCTACCCTCTCCCCCTCATGAGTTCCAACTTCGAGCCCCTCCTCGAGGCCACCATCTTCACAAAGTTGGACCTCCGGAACGCCTACCACCTGGTCCGGATTCCTGAGGGGGATGAGTGGAAAACGGCGTTCAAGACCCCCCGTGGCCACTACGAATACCTGGTCATGCCCTTTGTGGTCCTCTACCTGGATGACATCCTGGTGTTCTCCAGGAATGCCGAGGAGCACGTCCAGCATGTTCGACTCGTCATCCAGCGCCTCCTGGGGAACCGCCTATTCATCAAGGCTGAGAAGTGCACCTTTCATGCCCCCTCTGTGGAGTTCCTGGGGCTCATCGTGGAGGGTGGGCAGACTCGGCCTGACCCTAGAAAGATCCAGGCCATCGTCGAGTGGAGCCAACCCACCACCCGGAAACAGCTGCAGTCCTTCCTCGGCTTCGCTAACTTTTACCGGCGATTCATTCAGGACTACAGTCAGGTGGCTGCCCCACTCACTGCCCTCACCTCCTCTCTGCGCCCCTTCCACTGGACATCTGCAGCCAGCGCTGCTTTCGCTGAGTTGAAGAGGCGCTTCACCTCGGCACCAGTCCTGGTCAACCCGGATCCTTCCAAGCCCTTCATCATCGAGGTGGATGCCTCGGACACTGGCGGTGGCGGCGTCCTGTCACAGCGGTCGGCAGACGAGAGGATGCACCCCTGTGCCTTCTTCTCCCGCTGCTATACCCCCGCTGAGGCCAACTATGACATCGGTAACCGGGAGCTGCTGGCTGTCGTGGAGGCATTCCAGGAGTGGCGTCATTGGCTGGAAGGCGCCCAGCATCCCGTCACCGTCTGGTCAGACCACAAGAACCTGACGTACATCAGGTCGGCCAGGCGGCTGAACTCGCGGCAGGCACGCTGGGCCCTGTTCCTCGGGCGATTTGACTTCTCCATCACGTTTCGCCCGGGGGCCCAGAACGCCAAGGCTGACTCCCTATCGCGGCTTCATGCGGCAGGGGAGGAAGTGACCACTCCCGACACCATCCTTCCTTCCCCCCGGGTCATCGGCATGGTCACCATGGACCTCGAGACAGTGGTAAGAAGGGCCCAGCTTACCCAGCCCGACCCCCGGACGGGTCCACAGGGCCGTCTCTTCGTCCCAGATTCTGTCACGACCCAGGTGATGCAATGGGGTCACGCCAGCCGCTTTGCCTGCCACCCTGGTATCCAACGTACCCTGTCCTTCCTACGTCGGCGATTTTGGTGGTCCACCATGGCCAAGGACGTTAGGGGAGTTTGTTTCTGCCTGTCCCACCTGCGCTCGCAGCAAGGCATCCCACCGACCACCGTCGGGCCTGCTGCAGCCTCTCCCTGTGCCCAGCCGGCCGTGGTCCCACGTCTCCGTGGATTTTGTTACTGCTCTCCCTCCAGCCCAGGGCAACACTGTCATCCTCACCATTGTGGACCGGTTTTCTAAGTCCGTGCGGTTGGTGGCCCTGGCAAAGCTACCGACGGCTGCGGAGACGGCAGACCTCCTCACCACCCATGTATTCCGTCTGTATGGGCTCCCCCAGGATGTCGTTTCTGACCGTGGCCCCCAGTTCACTTCCAAGGTATGGCAGGCCTTCTGCTCAGGGTTTGGGGCCACTGTCAGCCTCTCCTCTGGGTACCATCCTCAGACCAATGGGCAGGCTGAGAGGGCCAACCAGAGCCTTGAATCGGCACTCCGGTGCATGTCCTCCCTTCACCCATCATCCTGGAGCAAGGACTTATCCTGGGTTGAGTACTCCCTGAACACCATGGTCAATGACTTCACCGGTCGCTCACCCTTTGAGTGCTCCCTGGGTTACCAGCCTCCCCTACTGCCAGCTCAGGAGACTGAGGCATCGGTACCATCGGTGCAGGCTCACCTCCGTCGTTGTCATATGGTCTGGACCTCTGTGCGCCCTGCCTTGCTCCGGGCCACCGCCCGAGCCACCAGGAGTGCCAACCGACGCCGGTCTCCAGCCCCAGAGTACCAGACCGGCCAGCAGGTCTGGCTATCCACAGCTGATCTCCCTCTCAACGTCTCCTCCCGGAAGCTGGCATCAAGATTCATCAGGCCCTACACCATTGACCGGGTCATCAACCCCGCTGCCGTCCGGCTGGTCCTCCCTCACTCCCTCCAACGTATCCACCCGGTGTTCCACGTCTCCCGGTTAAAGCCCTTTGTCACCAGTGACCTGTCACCCCCGGCCCCCCCACCGCCCCCTCCCCAGTTGGTGGATGGCCACCCCCAGTGGGCAGTGAGGAGGCTTCTGAAGGCCCGTCGCTGTGGCCGGGGTTTCCAGTACCTGGTCGACTGGGAGGGGTATGGACCGGAGGAGCGGAGCTGGATTCCCCGGTCCCAGATCATGTCTCCCGTTCTCCTCCGGGAGTTCTACCAGGCCCACCCGGACGCCCCCGGCAGGTCGCCAGGAGTCTCCCGCTCGAGGGGGGGTCCTGTTACGGTGTCAACTCCACTCATTCCACCTAACACTCACCCTCCACAACAACCAGCCTGCCCCACCCCCACAGCTCGTGCACTGCGTGCTCTTCGCCGCAGGTGATGTGAGTTGTGGGTGATTGGGGAAGGAGCTTCCAGCCAGGTCCAGCACAGCTGCAGCCACTCTCCTCATCAGATCCCTCTGTCTATTTAAACCCTGGTTTTCCAGTCATTCATCGCCAGATCTTCCCTAAGAATGGCCTCTTTTTGCCCTCACCGTTGTGCTGCAGTCTGGCTTGACCCCTTACCCACCTACTCCACTCCTTCACCCTGCCGTCACCCCAGCCTGCCTTGGATCCAGCCCGCCAGGCCTCAACCCTCCCCCCCCCCCCCCCCCCCCCAAACAGCAATAAAGGCCCTCCCGAGCATTAAACCAAATCTCTGCCTTCCTGTGTCGTGCACAAAATCCCTAGCTGTGAACAGGTTAAGGTGATAGTAGGCTGACTTGGTTATTGCCTTGATGTGTTTTTCCAAATTTAGGTCTGAATCCATCACTAAATCCAGATTTCTGTGCTGGTTGGTAGTTTTTAGGTGTATGGATTGCGGCTCTGTAGATTGTTTCTCTTTTGCTCCAAAGACAATTACCTCAGTTTTGTTTTTGTTTAGCTGGAGAAAGTTGTGACACATCCAGTCATTAATCTCCTCAATGCATGTACCAAGAGCCTGTACAGGGCCTCGGTCTCCTGGTGACTTTGTAATATATATCCACTTGTCATCTGCATAGCTACGGTAGTTTATTTTGTTGTTCTTTATAATATGTGCCAGTGAGAGCCTGTCAATGTTAAACAGAAGAGGTCCCAGCATGGAACCTTGGGGAACTGCACATGTGATTCGTGTCTGCTCAGCTTTGAAGGTACCTATTGTATGTTTTGAACCAGTTTACTACAGGTCCAGAAAGACCCGCCCTAGTTCTCCAGTTGTTTAAGTAAAATATTGTGGTCGACTGTATCAAATGTAGCACGTGTGTAGCGCGTGTGTGTGTTGTAAGGCGGCGCTCCGTGTGTGTAGACAGCGCCTTTTCGGTCGGTGCGCCGTATGTGTGTTTTAAATCAAAAAATGACACACAAAACTGAGGGTGCGCCTTTCCACACGGCGTGTCAAATGGTAGTGAAAATACGGTGAACTGATGAAAAAATGCTAAGATTACTTAAAAAAAATTGGAAATTTGAGATGGGCCGTTAATTGTTTGTTTGTGTCTTGTCAAGATTGTCCTTTTTCAGCAGGTTTAATTATAGCTGCTTTAAGTGGCTCTGGAAACACACCTGACATTAAGGACAAGTTCATGATCAGTAATAGGTCTGACTCCAAATTCTTTGAGACCTTTTTGAAAACACCTGTTGGCAGGATGAGGAGTTTAGGTGACGTAAGATGTCCTCCAGGTCTTTGCTGTGAATGGTTTGACTGCACTTTCACAGAAATGCAGTGCTTATTTTGAGAAAAAAAAAACGTTGCAGTTAAAAAGTGAAAGTTATGTAGCAGAGCGTTATATAGCAAATTACTTTGAATTGAGTAATAGAGTAACATGCTGTAATGAGAAAACAAATCATTTGAGTAACAAGCCCAACACTGCCCTCCGCAGTAGTGGCCTTCTTTCCGGCAGGGTTTACCTCCATGTGCAGGACACTGCCTCAAGGACAAGATCTCCTGCACATGTATGGACCACCAAGTCTGGCTGCCGTTTGGTAAATCCATATAACCCAAATCTGTCAAACCTATTCTCCAGTGGATGTGGATAATTGCAGATGTGATGAGCATGACAGGGTCTCTCACTGGCCCTGTCCACGTCTGCTTTTGCAGTCCTGCCCTTTTCGTCATTAAGCCAGGACTTTCTGGTAGCAGTGAAACTGACTGCTGGAGAGATCAGCACCTCCTCTGTTCCTCCAAAGTGCTCAGTCAAATGTTTAGATTTTTCAGATCAGGTGATCGATCTGGAAATATTTTACTCCGAGTAAAGATTCAAGCAAAATCAGCTTTTAATAATGCATTTCAAATGATTGTCTCCATCCTGTCCGTAGTTATAAATTATGCTTTTATGAGTCAAACTGTACGCAAACCAACAAATCTGCTTATTCAGGCAGCAGGTTCTTTGGGCCGATGGTTGTTTTCTTACACAGTGGTTATTAACAAAGGGGGATGAGTAAAGTGAGAAAGTTAAGAACATAAATTCAGGCAAAAATGTTGACTCAGTCCTAAATAAAAGTTCACAACAATAAATTTTTACAGGTTTAGTTTCCAGTAAAAAGTAACGTGTGGGAAGCTAGATCAGTGAGGGAGCAGCTGCAGGTTCCACAGCAGGTCCAGATGACCCCAGCAGATGTGTCCTGCTCATCTTCAGTCCTCCCCCCAGGAGGAAAGGCAGAAACTCAGAGCACCAAAACACAAACAGAGAGAAAGACATGAAAGGAAGAGAGGAGGATGAGAGGGAAGGCATGAAAAAGAGGAAGACAGCAGGTAAAGAGATCTGCGCTGGGATGGGCTTCATGACTTTACCATATGCTTCAATAATACTCGTTCACATCAAACAAAATTAAAAAATCACTTCTGAAATGAGCTTTTTAGATCCTACAAATTAAACAAAAGCAGGTCAGTTAAATTTACTGTTCACCTGTTTATAGATGCTGCAAATATACAATCCACTAGCTGAATGTTAGGGCATCAGGATCCTTCACATAATCATTGAGAAAAGAGTACAGTGTTATCTCAGGAGTGGCTGCAAATGCGCTGATTTAATGGAACTAAAGTACAGTGGTTCTCACTAATGCATCGAAATGGTTGTCAACAGGCTTTCAGCTCCTGCACCACAATTAGAGGTCTGTCATTGGTCAGTGGATGGCCAGCTTCCCATCGCGCTGAATTACAATGCTGTCAAGTGTGTTGTAGCACTTATGAGGTTGGCAGCGCATATCCGTTCCCAAAATACCCAGGCTGCTTTTAACACCCAGCACTTAATGCATACAACTTATTCCAAATTCTGGCAAAACTGGTCATGAGTGTTTATGCATTTCTGCAGTTAGACTAACTTACACGTTTATTACAGGTGCAGAGGACAAACATTCCTGGTGAATTTCTGCAACTTGGAATCAAATTGTGGATTTATAGTGTGCTCATTGTTTTGTTCCGTTTCACAACCAAATCAGAAAAACAAAAACAAAAAGCTGTCATTTTTGTCCAATCCCATCATTATCACTTAGTTTTTTGAACCAAAAACGAAATGTTTGTGACACTGGTTTTGTTCTGTTGAAAAAGATTAGAAAAAAGCTCCCAAAAAACACTAACCCAATGACATGGTGCATGTTAAGCTAAATAACTTTACGTTGCCACGTCTTAACCTTAAATAGCACCTCATTTATGTTTGTTGGGTGGATTTTGATTGTTTCTTCTTACAAATCTTACAGATTTTACATTTTTGTTTCTAATGCACAGACATGACATTAAATCACCTCTCCAGTTTTTACTTTGACAATTGCATTATTATGGGCATGCCAAGTAGTGGCAGGCCCATATTGCAATTGTGCAAAATGGCCCAGAAGGCCATTTTGGTGGCATTTTGCTAGCAAGCTAAAGTTGCAAAAAACCTGCTGTGATGCAGTGGGTGTATAGCATGACCTTCTGATATGGAGGAAAATAATCCCCCAAAAAAGAAACATGCCTGAAAAAAACAGAAAAATGCAGGCGATTTATTAGTATCCAGAAAAGGTTTCCCTTTTCGTATTATCCTGCTTATTCCAAGCATTTTTTCGTCCGTTAAGGCATGGCATACATCATTATGTGCATCTCCGTCCCGCCTTGATGGGCATCACTTTTCTCAGTCAACGCTACCAGGCAACGCTAATGGCTAACTAGCGGAAAAAATGGGGAAGATTCCGTACCTTTTTGCTCGGCCATAATTTATCGTAAAGACATCATTCAAATGTTCAAAGACTCGGGCCGATTGGGAATGAAGGACTGTACAACCTCATTAGGCAAATTTTTACAGTTTTCGAGATTTTGAACTTTGAATAACGTATTGCGTCTCGTATTGCGTCACTTCCTGTTTGTTGTTTACAGTCTGTTGCCGTTTGCACCGTGTTGCACGCTCTGATTTCTCCAAACTTTTTAGTCTAAACTTAGATTATTTTACTGATAAAATAATACTATATCTGGTTAACTTTCAACACTTTCTGTCTGTTAGCCTCTTAGCATGGTTTCCTCTTCTCCCACCGTTTCTCCCTCTTACTGCTCAGTGTGTGAAATGTTTAACTATTCCTCTGCTTCCTTTAGCGAAGACGGTGAGTGTCTTAAGTGTAGTTTATTCATAGCATTGGAGGCGAGGCTCAGTGAGTTAGATGTCCGGTTCTGCATAGTGCAGCTCTTATTTCTAGAAATTTGGCTAATATTATTAGACACTCCCTCTGACAATCCAGGGTCCAGGCCACTATGCAGAGCTGCAGTTTTACATACTTCTCTGCTGCTTCTCGAGGACTACTGCCTGCCAATAAAAATATAGTAATGCATACTGTAATTGGCGATTCTAACAAGGTGCCCAGCCAAATAGAATTGGTGTCAATTCCCCACCCTCCAAAAGTTTACCAGGTGCGGCATGATACAGGCATTAATCAAAATAACCTTGCAAAAATTTAAACCAATGCGCATTTGGTACCAATTAGAGGCCGTAAATTTAGATGCGGACTACTAAATATATACAATCGTTAAGCTCCAAGTCTCTATTAGTAAACGATCTAATTACCCAGACCAGAAGTGATATTTTTCTGTTTAACAGAAACGTGGCTACAGGAGGAACAGTATGTTAGTTTAAATAAATCGACTCCGCTTAAATCATCATATTCCCCGAAGCACGGGCCGAGGCGGAGGAGTAGCGGTGATCTAAAACTCCAGTGTTCGAATAAAATCTAAACCTAAATGCAACTAGAAAATTTCAGGAAATTTTGATATGGGCATGCCCTACAGCCCATTCGTCCCATCTCACTGCTTTGTTTTGGGGCTGTAGTGGTTGTTTTTAAGGTTGTTTTGGTTGTATCGGAGGTGGTTCTTGCCATGTTTAGGGTTATTAATAATGGCCAATAAACCAAACCAAGGACTGGATCCACGTTGCGGTTCAGGCCACATTTACAGATTATTTATTCATATTCTCTCCCATAAAAATATGTTGCATAGGTTTTGTTGCCATGGTAACAAGCCCCATAGGATAGAATGGGACAATTTGGCTTCAATATCTCAGCCTAAGTATGTTGTTAAATATCTCAAAAAGCGTAATAGCTAGCATGATGAGACTAAAATATGTTGTAGTACAACGCGTCCAAGGTTTTAAAATTCTACCTAAATACATAAAAAAGGGAGGTGAGGTGTGAGCTTCATAACAAAACTTCTGTGCCTACTGAGCATTAATAACATGGGGTTAGCCATAGAAAGGGGCGATAACAGCTTCCTGCGCCTACTAGTAGGTAGAGTAGGGCCCTACTGGCCCATATCTATGGGATGATTGTTATCGTTTTGTCCTTCATTTAATGGTATGACAGCAGTCAAATCGGATGACGGATCCCATTGACTTCACATAGTACTATATCCGTGGTGCTCCCATTAAAACCCCAATAAAACACTGCTAAAACAGCGTTAAAAACATGCTTTTACAAACTGACAGTAACAAACAGTACCTTGCGCGACAAATACTCATATTTATAATAATAAATAAATTTTGCCACTATAACAAAGTATAATATATAAATAATAATAATAATAATAATAATAATAATGTCATAATCCGTGTATATATCACGACAACGGATCCCATTGACTTTGCATGGTACAATATCCGTGGTGCTCACACGGAATTATACCATTTTCCGTGTATATACCACGGAAAATAGTGGTGAGAGGTCGTGGGCATTTCACGGATTTTTATGAGATCAGGTTGCCTTAATTGGTGCACATTAGCCCCGTCCCTTCTTCTGATTGGTCGATATCTGATAGATCCTATTTTCTGCCATAATCTTTGAATGTTATGACATACAGAGTCGTGGGTGGTGTCATCGGACTCGGTTTTGAGTCCTTGACCTTTATTGGTGCACATAAGCCCCGTCCCTTCTTCTGATTGGTCAATATTTAATAGTTCCTATTTTCTGCAATAACTTTTCAATGGTTTGACATAAAGAGTCATGGGTGGTGTCATCGGACTTCGTTTTGAGTACTTGACCTTTATTGGTGAAAATTGCATGCGCGAGGGCCCGATCATCGCTGCTTGCAGCTTTAATATGATGTTGCGATGGCAGGAAGCCTTGGTGTTATTTTCTATCAGGATTTGTTGTTTAAAACAGTTTTATTCCATCTTCGTAATATCGCAAAGGAAATTAGGAACATCCTCTCGCAGAGCTGATGCGGAAAAACTAATTCACACGCTTCTTCTAGACTAAATTACTGTAATGTGTTATTAGCAGGATGTCCAAGTAATTCACTGAATAGGCTCCAGCTGATCCAAAATGCCGCAGCGTGAGTGCTGGAATAGAGCTACCCTGCAGGGGGACACCAACATGAATTGAATTCAATGAATTGAATATTTAAAAAATGTCAATTTGACTTTGGACGCTTGTTGCTAGGCAACACGTTATTGTAGAGACATCATTCAAATGTTCCAAAACTCGCACCGCTGTGGACTACAACACATTAGAATTTCATGAAGCTGTGAATTACAGAGAATTCATGTCAAAAAGCCAGCCAAATGGGGCTTGTTACTGTGGCAACAAATGACCTATGCTTTACTATGCGGGAGCATAAGAATGAATTTAGTACAACCAGAACAACCTCAGACAGAACCAGAACAACCCCAAACACAACCATAACCCCCTCAGACAGAACCAGACATGACCCCAATACAATCAGAACTGCCCTGAACACATCCAGTACCACCCCAAACACAAGCAACTAGAGGGGATGAGGGCATGCCCATATAACATTTTCTAGTTTCACTTTACTATGGTCTAGAAGAGAAGCCAAACATATTTTTTTTTTAAACTAAACTTTTTCATATAAAAGAAAAGCGGCAAATGGAAGGTCGAAGAAACAACATAACAATAATGAGCAGGATTACATAACTGTTTAATGAGTTCTTTTTCTATTTGTTTTCTTTTCTATATTTGTGATTTTGAGTATTGAGAATTGTCATCAGTTGCTCCCAAAGTACTGCTCCAATTCGGTGTTGGCTTCAAGTCAAGTGCCACTGGTTATAAGCATGGTTGAAATCCCATTTTCTTGATGATGCATTCAGAGGAAACCTGTGTAGACTTGAAATGGCAAAGTATCCCAAAGTGCATTATGCATTAATGAGGGGAAGTAATGGTGAAGGAGAAACTTAAAGGGGTAATGGAGAAAGTTTTGACTTGTTGTTTTCATGCAAGAATGTACTTCTTTTAACTTTAAATTTGCAGTTAATTTATCACGTTAGAGCCTGTTGAAAAGAATCTGACATTTTGTAAGTGCCCCCTCCTCCGTAGGGTGGCCTCGGCTCCTCCTTAGACATAGGGTGAGAAATGCAGTAATTCAGACCAGACTCTGAATAGATATGCTGCTCCTCCATATTGACGGGAGGCAGTTCAGGTGGTTTGGTCATCTGGGGATGATTCCCCCTGGATGCCTCCCTTGGGATGTTTTTTTTTTGGCATGTTCAACTGGGAGGAGGCTCATGGGCAGACCCAGGACATGTGGAGAGATTTTATCACTCGGGGGCCTGGGAATGCCACGGTATTCCCTGGAGGAGCTGGCCAGTGAGAGGGAGGGGCCTGGCCATTTCTGCTTAGGCTTCTACCACTGCGACCTGATTTCAGGTTGGCGGATGTTCATTGATGCATCGATGGATCATATGTCGATTAAACATAATCACTAAACATAAATAAATCGTGGTAAATGACGAAAACATAATTTCACTTTTGTTTGTCAGTGTTCATTTATAGTAATCACAGATGGCCACTTGTTTTGATGAATGATCAATAATTTCATTTTTCATTAATGCTACTTGATCATTGTCGATGGACGGCTCTAAAAGATTTTTCTTTTGATTTCTATATTATCAATATAAAGTAATTTCAATCTGATGTGACTCCAAAATTCTCGATCCCCTAAACCTTGTCCTTCTGTGTCACCCAGTGAAGAACATGTTTGTACGCTCTGCTGGTATTGCTTACCTGCCTAAACCCATTTGACACATGCCACATTTGAACCAAATCGTGTTATGTGAAGAAATGTTTTTATTTACAGCTTGACCAATTTTCAGGCTCTCTGTTTGTGATTTTAAGACAGCAGGAGAGCATGGAAATGGAGCTTCTGAATCTTCCTTGTGGTGTAACCCCCTTTGGTTTTTGGTTTTCTTGTTAAAACCATGACAATGATGTTTGCGTGAAGACCTGCTGAACAAGTGCTGCTTTTAATAAAGCCATAACCACACCTCATTAACAACAGTGTGAGACTGCTGACTGCTTTGCAACATGCTTCCTAACAACCCCTGTGGGGCCGATCATCTGAATATGTAGCAGTGATCTCTTTATGCAGAATAGCACAGTCTCCAGGGCTTGCTGTGAATTGGGAAGACACCTCAAAACCAATACAGGCATCCACGCATGCATATGTATACTGAAATGGCAGGAAGACATAAGCTACCACAAACAATGACTTATCTCCATGGAAACAAACACTCTGGAATTTTATTTCTCTAAGCAACAGCTTGAACTTCTAAAATGTTCCCTTTAAATGTCAATTTCATACGCTTAATATAACTCTTTATGGCTTATCACATTTGAAAAAAAAACAATAAATATTTTATTATGTACCATTCTAATGGATGCTGTGACAGCGTCATTTAAAACGTACATGGAACATATACTTCCCTGCTTCTAATCACATCCCTGCTGCATTTCACTTTACTTGAATCAGTCCTTGAATTATCTTTTCAGGTTTCATTTAGAGTTAATCAATGGATTCACTGGGCTGAATCTCTAAACACCGTTATTAACAGGCTGCAAAGGAAGTTTTCCAAGCATGAATCAGACCTTTGTGTCCTGAATAATAGATGCCAATAACAACTGCATCCAGACAGAGGTGGAGTCTTGAAAGATTAGGTTTCCTTATCTCACACGTGTTGGAGAACGAGTCCAGTGCCTGTGTGAACACGCACACCAATCTCTCCCTGTCAGCTGTCCCCCACCAGAACAACCCTGTTAACTTTTTATAATGACCTGTTGTGCACAGTTTTTGCAGTACAGTACATGACAGAGTGCTTAATACAATTGTGCGGGGCCAACTTGGCATGCTTTTTTTTGGGGGGGGGGGTCTCGTTGCTTCGTTTTGCAAAAAAACATTTGGAAAGGGAGCAAGATGGCATGTAACTGCTGTGTACAGGGGTACATAAAAGGAACACTGACATCTCACCATTCCCCTCAAAGACTGAGTGTAATGTTCCCAATTCTTATTGATCGCTCCCTCATGGTACATCAGGGACCACAGTAAAAATGGCGAGCTCAACAGCAAGGTGAGGTTTTTCATCCTGCAAATGTTGGCAGGAAGTGAAAAGGAAGCATTTCCCCATTTTCATTCATCACTCTGTCATAGTCCTGAAAATAACCTGAATAAATAATACAAAGTCTAATAAATAAAGACATGCATCCGCACGAAAGGCTGGAAGTAACCTGTTTAAAAAGTCACCAAATCACCATTATTAACAGAGAATGCACACAATTCACAGGTATGTCAAGGAAATTTGTGCCAAAAAAGGAGGCTGACACAAACTCATTTAGAAGTTAACGTATTACAACTGCAGATTAGAAAACAAGTTGGGATGATGCACAACTTAAATCTTTAGTTGCCACTAAGTATTATCAAACCATAATCTTACGGACTGTTTGGATATCAAGGGTACCGAGTTCTGAGGATCTCAAGTATCACAAGTCCCAAACTCTAAGGAGCTGGATCCTAACACTGTTTCTTCCATCAGAGACAAATAATTTAAATAACTGACTGATTTATTCACAGCTTTACAAATATCTCGTGCATTGCAACAAATGCAAACTGACCGTTTTTAGTTTTCTATTCAAAATGTTAGCAATATTATCCGTGGACTCAGAGAGTTTATCCTGCTGATCCACTGACACACCTGACTCCGCAGACCTATACCCAACTTGACGCGTTTCTATTGTGCACAGTAAAGTTTGAAGTATGATTTTTGAAGGTAGCAGTGTTTTCACACTGTTTTCACACTGGCACGCAAATGTAGTGCACTCAGGTTAGCCACTCCACTAAAACAGTTGTACTGACACCTCTCTGAAGAGGTGATCTTGATTAAGCTGTGACTTACTGAACTGAAACGAATTGGACGGGCGTGTTGGTAAACTGTTTCACATATGCAGGCTCTTTGTCTCTCTGAAACAGAAGAAAACACGAGTAATTCATTCTGACAGAAGTATGTTCAGCTGATTATTCATGCAATACATGCTATTATTACTGCATAAAGCTTTTCTTAACAAAAATTAACATAATTCATTATATCAATTAATAATGAACCATCTTTAATCTTTGTTCAAGTTTCCAAGGCTGTAGATGTTGATTTCCTGCTGTCCTTGTAAACTTTTGCTTTTCCTCTTTGAAATAGATCCGTCATCTTTTAATACTGCATTATTATTGTAATCCATTTTTAATGGAATTAGCCTCATGTAAGATTTAAGAAAATTCATAATCCATAACTTTATTTTCATTCATTTATATTACAAAGGTTGACTGTAATGAGTGTAATATACTAAAAAAGAAGTTGTACCATTGCAAAAACAGTAAAAAAAAATGTAGAATTCACATGGAGAACAAGAATTAATTGTCATTTATCAATTCCAGCTAAATCCCTTTGATGTACTTAAATGAAAAAAATAGCAAGTCTACGTTTCTGCGGTGGTCATTAATTTAGTTTCGTCTGGGAAAATTTACTAAGCTCTTTATGCCACTTTTATCAGCGTAAAGCTACACATTTGATATCAAACTATAAATTGAATGAGGGAAATAAAATAATCCTGAAGCAAAGCATTTAACACTCACTAATGTCAATGTTAATCCAGAAATCCTAAATTTGATCCAAAACCCCACATGTAAGCAATCCTCGTGGCGCTCTCTCCCTCAGCTGGAAATGATGGAAACCCATATCCCAGATGATTAAATGTGAGAGAGGATATGGATATAGACATCATAACTGTAATTCAGATGGAAATCTCCTTGACCACATTTAAGCAGTGTAATATTTTAATACCGCGTGTCTTGATTGTATGTTGTTCACACGACATTTTAGCTAGAACATCAATTCTGTGTCACAACCATCTGTTTTTTTTAATGTGATGGAGAGGTCAGAATGAATGCTCCATCGAAGGACATGTAAATCAAAGCTCTATGAATATTGGAAATCCATCACAGAAGTGATGTCACTACTCCTGTAATATAACGTGAGAGTGAGAACAAAAATGCAAAGGCAATGTGGTGGAAGGAGTTAAGCTCCCGCAGAACAAGAATATTTGAACAAAAAAATGCCAACTTCACCCTCCAACAGCTCCACTCTGCTTTAACATGAAACAGAGCGTGGAGGGGTGGGTGGGGGTGGGCGTAACTCCAGAAACTAAGTCAGAACGTAGCATTCCTGCAACACTGGGTAAACAAAGTAAAAAGAAGAGCTTGTTCCCTGCCTTCCAAACTGAAAAAAATAAAAGTCATTAAGCAAGGAAGGAAGCAGCAGCTGTTCAGTGAATGCTTGGACTGCTGGCTCTGGACGATAAGAAAATGGGAGAATCTTTATTTATTTTTGATGTTGAGTGATGCTCAAGACTGCAGGCATCACAGTTACCAGGGAAACTGTCTTTACTAACTTTGCACCAAATTGTTTCCTATTCTCCCCATTAAATACCAGAAATGGTTGAGATAAACCCACCATTCATAAGCTGATAATGGATTATGAAGGCATTTTTTTCCCTCTCTTTTTCCATTACAAGATGATTAATCAGCTTTAGGCCGCACCCTCATCATGAACATAACACACTGTGCCAGTTTAATAAATTTGGGAATAAAATAAATAAAAGCTTTCCTGTTATTTTAAATCCAATGTGAGTTTTATGAAATTGCTGCAATAAAAATTCATCTGGAGTTTTACGTCTGTGCGTGCGTAGTAATATAAACAATCACGCTGACCCATGGTCCAAATCCAGAGGACATAATATACAGACATGAATGAATAAATACAAATCTGGTTAGTGTTACTGTATATTTGAGACCCAGTTTTAAAATGCTGCAACATGAAATGGAGACTGAGCCTACGAGTAGAAAAAGTAAAAGATTAACATAAAACTAAACATTAAAAACAGCTCCTCTCCATCGAGAGGAGCCAGTCGGTGCGGTTCAGACATTGGCTGAGAATTCCTCCTGGACGCCTCCCTGGGGAGGTTTCTCGAGCACGTCCAACCGGGCGGAGGCCTGTAGCAGACCCAGGACACGTTGGAGGGATTACATCTCATGGCTGACTGGGCAGCACCGCAGGAGGAGATGGAGGAGGTGGCTAGGGAGAGAGAGGCCTGGGCCTCTTTGTTTAAGTTGTTGCACCATCAACCCAAACTTGGATAAGTGGATGGTAGCAGATGGACGGGTTTGTGTTTCACTGGCCAGGTTTGACATGTTTATATACAAAGTCAAGGCTCCGTGTCACTCATGGGATGGGACTCCCTGTAGTGGAGTCAGACCCCTTGAAGGAACTGGACGTCATTCCTCTAGCGAATACCTGCTGAATTATTCTCAGACTTAATCGGAAGGCAAGCTACCTGATGATGCCAGAGTGACTGGAGGAACATTAATTCACTACATTTCAAGGTAAAAAGGCCTCTGTGGTACTTTTCTGAAAGACGTGTGTGCACCGACGTTTTCAATCAGATCAGTGGATGTTAATACGTTCATATAAATCTCCTCATATTTGACACATTCAAACCATAAACACAAAGACTCGTTCAAACTCGTCCTTACTTCAGTTTATAAAAAGAAGAAATGCTCAAACTGCAGTTCAGCTTAACCCTTTATAGGGCACTCATTGAAATACTTGGAAATGAATTTCAACCCTAGAGTGTTATTGGGGGCTACTACCAGAGTATTTTTCATTATTTCTTTTTTTCATTTTTTTTAATTCTTGATGCAAATCAAGGTCAAAGAAGTTACCATATATGGTTCCTTGCCCATCGCGAGTAACATTGTATCTAACACTGAAGTTACCATGTATGGTTACTTGCCCATTGAGGGTGAAATTGTACCCATACATTGGATATGTATAAAAATACAAAAAACACATACAATATAATATTTATGATACTCTCTTCATAGAGATATTAGAACTTTTCTCCATAAATGGTTTAACTTGACTTATAGGGCTTCTCTTTTTCTCCATCCATATATTTCGTCCAATCAGTCCAATCACCTCCTGACCCTCTCTCTCCACCAGCAGCATGCAGGTTGACCATGCCATTGACCATGCCACAGAACAAGAAGTGAAGAATAGCATTAGAATTAATGCTGGTACTGATATTATGCTATACAAATCTGTGGCAACATCCAATGCAACATCCAATATTGTCTTACCTTATAATGCGCTATTTGTAAAACGAAAACACCCGAAGTATGAATTACTAGATGCACCCGGCATATGTCTACAAAAGGACACTGTCACTTGAACTAGTTTGACCATAAGGGGGTGTATTTGTAAAAAAAATGCACAAAGTAAGGGTTACTAGAGTATCTGGCATATGTCTATAAAAGGTTCCTTAGTCACTTGCACTAGTTTTACCAGAGAGGGGCGTATGATCATATATGGGGTCACCATTATTCATGCTAACTATTTCATTGATTTCACTAATTCTGCACAAACAACACTTATCTCATCAGTTAGCACCATCTTTCAAACACATACTGTGTGAGTGTCATCAACTTAGCATGGTTAGTTTCAGCTTTCTGAACTTTTGTGTGGAAGAAGGTAGGAGCAAAAATGTGAATTTTCCCCTTCTTGAAAATCAATGAAGTTCCCGCTTCTCTAGGGCTCTACTGATTGGTCAGATGGCATGATGACACTGTCTGTGACAAAGCATGATCTGTGCTGATTGGCAGGATTAACTCACATGACTTCAACACCTCACTGAGAAGTTTGGGGAAAGTAGTTTTTCATGTCCACGGAAATTACCGTATATGGTAACTCGCCCTATAAAGGGTTGACTCGTTATCAACAAAGTGTGATGAATTTTCAAAAGTGTTATACAGTAGATCCCTCCGATTCTTGGTCTGTGTTGGCTTTTATTTTTATTAATCCAAGTGTGAACATGTAGGTGTTTGAGGTTAGATTAGTCCGAGGGTTTCTGAAATACTCCTGAAATAACACTGCAGGTCATGACAGATTGTGAAATACATTTCTGATACTGTTAGCATTTATATTTAAGCGCACACACAAAAAGTAAAAATACTTCCGAGAGAAGAAAGATGTGGGGGATGTGACAAATATTCAGATTAACTGCCTCACAGTGTACACACCTGATCTACTTACATTTCACATTAAGTCATTATGTGTTATTTATGGAGCTGGTCATTCACGCATTTGTGTCTTCGCGTTTGGACTACTGTAACAGTTTGTTCTCTTGTCTAAACAAGAAGGAGCTGTCTCGCCTGCAGCTAGTGCAAAATTCCGCAGCAAGAATTCTGACCCGCTCTAATAGGAGGTCACACATAACCCCTATTCTCAAAGCTCTTCATTGGCTGCCAGTTTCCTTTAGGATCAATTTTAAAATTCTGGTTTTAACTTTCAGAGCTTTGCATGGTCAGGCTCCACCTTACATCAGCGATCTGATCCAGCCCTACACCCCAGCTCGGGCTCTGAGGTCTGTGGATCAGAATCTGCTGATGGTTCCTCGTACTCGCTTCCGGACCAGAGGAGACCGATCCTTCCAGGCCGTTGCTCCCAGGCTTTGGAACGATCTTCCACTCTCTCTGCGTTCCATGGAGTCTGTTGACTCCTTCAAAAGGCAACTAAAGACCTTTTTATTTGTGCAGGCTTTTGCCTAATTGTCTTGGGGCTGTTATGATTGTAAATGTGTTGTCTTGGCCTTTTAATTTTAAATTTGTATGTATCTCTTAACTGTGTTTTTATTTTAATTGTGAAGTGCTCTGTGACCATGTTCTGTAAAGGGTGCTGTATAAATAAAGTTTACTTACTTACTTACTTACTTACTTACTTACTTACTTACTTACTTACTTACTTACTTACTTACTTACTTACTTACTTACTTACTTACTTACTTACTTATGGCAACAAGTAGCCTGCTGTCAAATATGCATCAGTAAGAAATCGTATATTCAGGTAGGAGATGTATCACATTTGATGAGGAGACTGGTGCATCTAGTTGGGTTTGGATATGAGAACACTCGCAGAAATATCTGAACAATGTTTTTTCAATATACATTTATTCTAATCTAATGTTAAATAAGGACAACTGACAAGACTTCTAGGACTATGTCTTAAAAGCAGATGAAAACAAAGTGGAGATGTTTAAATGTTCAGAACTATCTTTGGAAAAAAAATAATACAGCATTTAAGAAGAAACACCTCACACTGTTGAGCACGGTGGTGATTTGCCACTGAGACCTGGACCTGGACCTTGCAGTCATTGAGTCAATGAAAAACTGCTCACTATACGACAATATTACAGAGGCAAATGTGTCCATCCACTCAGGAGCCTAAGCTTGGTCAAAATTGGGTCATAAAACAGGAAAATGATCTAAGGCACACCAGCAAATATGCACCAAAATGACTGAAAAGGAAATTAATCAACGTTTTGGAATGGCCTTGTGAAATCCAGACCTCAAAAAACGTGATAATGACGTGGGAATCCCTTAGGAGCGCTGTGCATAAACTTCAATGAACTGGAGCAACATTATAAAGAAGAATGTTAAACATTTCCTGCACAACAATGTAGGAGATGTATGACATCATGCAGTTACTTCTGCGAAATATGGACCTACGAGCTGTTGAATCATGGGTGTACCTATGATGGCACATTATTCTTTTTTGAGTTGAACTTTTGTTAATAATGTCATAGTGAAAAAAGTTCTGTTGTTGAGGTGTTTCCCTAATATGAGACAGCAATCAGATGATTGTATTCTTTTACACAAACAGTTTACAGTTGAAACAAGGGCTACACATATTTGCATACGACTTCATCTTATGGTCTCATGTCTGCAAAAAAGTCAATTAAAACACCAACAAAAAAAAATCATTAATTATCACTTTTCTTCAAATAACATTTTCCCATCTTTTTCTGATTTTGCCTTTCATATCAAACCGGAGTGGGGAGAAAAAAAAGCTCAATTTACTGTCAGAGTAGGTTTTTATTTTATGTGCAACAGCAGAGGCAATCAAATGCACTTAATATTTCTCTGTCTCAAGCAGCTGCTAATGGCTGGGCACTACGGAGGCTAGCTGATTGATGGAGTTCTCCAATTATCTATCACCAGGTGGCACAAATTCCAGCTTCTGAGTGGGGAAATCATATCCTTCACAGCTTTACTTTGCAATCAGCTGCTGACATGATATAGAAATAATATTGTACATATGGTGCTGGAAAATAACCACAGCAGACATGGAGCTGTATGTTTAATAATGATGACTGCTTTGTGAGATAAAGGACTGTATTAAGGTCTATGATGTTATAGGTATGCCAGCAATATAAGCAGAAGGTAATAAATGATGAGGGGCTGAACCCCGGATAAAGCAAGTGCTTCTTCTCAGTCAGTTTGGCACATATGGTCTAAATTACCATTTAACTCATGTGCCACCACACGTGCACACTTAAACACACACAGCATGTGACAGCCAAGAAATGACATGTTAATTGCAGCTGCTGGTTAAAAAGCCCAACAGCCATTTAGTGTAAAAGGGAGAACTCAACCACGGAGCGTGTTACGGCCTGAGCTATCGAGCCAGATGAAGGGACTCATCGTCTGTTTCAGTGGACACTGACGTCAGTGGAGCAAACGTTTATAGGCCACTTTGCAACATTGAAATCAGTGTGTCAGACTTAACATTGCTTTGATTACCAATAAGCAAAACAAAAATATTCCCTGTGGATAATGGTTTCCACACAAGCATCAGATGACAACACTGAGTGTACAAGTGTACAAGTAATCATCATTAGGGCTGTAACGGTACACAAAAATCAGTACATACCTCAGGTTTTTGGTTTGGTTCATTTTCGGTACAGTAAGGGAAAAAAGATAAAAATTCCTTTTCGTTTAATTTTCAACTTTATGAAAAACAACGGTTCATACATTTTCTTATAAAAGTGAAACATTAAAAAATATATACAAAAATAAAACAGGAATAAAAAAATAGAATACTGCTTAAATCTATTACCAAGTCCTCCAATAAATAAAATATTTTCAATTTAAACAAAATAGAAAACAAGTGTTTAAAACCTGTGTTCTCAACAACTGAGAGGTCACAGATCCCCCGCTACAAAAACACCAATGGCATTAGTTATAGCTTTGGCCTGATCTGAATTACTGGCAAAAACCTGTTTAAATGCAGACGGTAGCAGCATTGACACGGTGCTGGTTTCTTTTCTCGCAGCATCGATATTCACATTCATGTGGTGCCGTTTCAAATGCGTTATGAGGTTTGACGTGTTGCCACAAACATCCCCGGTTGCTGTTGAACAAAGTCTGATCTAGTTGTCTTTGTCCATTGTTGTTTTTCACCAGGAAACTGAAGTGTTCCCAAATAAGAGCCCTTAAAGATAAGGGATGGTCAAGCTCGGGCTTCTTGTTTGCATTAACCATGACGGCTGCTAGCAGATAAAAAAACACACAGTGCTGACTACAAACTTCCAGTCCGCCACTTAAGATGCTCGTGTAGAAACTCAGATTTGAAGTATGCTCTGCGCACAAAACAAGCCTGTTAACTTGCTACTGTTAAATTCTGTACCATATTCGGATCGGTGCACATCTGCACCATACTGACAGCCCTGTACCGAAACAGTTCGGTACGAATGCGTGTACATTTCACCCCTAATCATCATGTTCCAAAGTTTGAAAAAAAAGGTGTTAATGATGAAAAGGTCCATCTTTTAGCAAAATGAGAACTTTCATGTTGTTTTTTTTCATATCATACTCGCAGTTCCATCTTCACAGGCAGACTATGTTTTGATTAGTTCTGACATTTGGTTTAAAGGCCCGGTGTCAGTAATTCAAACTCACAAATACATGTTCGAAACAGGGAAAATACTGAATTTCAGGAGTTTTTCCAAGCTGGATTATTCTCACAATAATCTAAATTAAATTTGGTTTCATAGCTTTTGGGCTGGCTCACTGTGTCCTTTTTATATGCATGTTCTCCTCTTATCCATTTTGATCCAGTTTTGCTTTTGTATTAATGCACCTATATGATTTTATAAAGACTAAATCTTACATAAGTATTTTATTCTGTTTTGCATATTGTACCGGTGTGCCTCTTGACCAGGTGTCCCCTTGAAAAAGAGATTTTATCTCAAGGGACTACCTGATAAAATACAGGTTAAATAAGTAAAATATTTGCTTTCCCACTTTTCTTTTCCTCATATGTCTATATCTATGTATAATTTTTGTATGTAAGAGTGTATGCATGTCAGAAAATTAAAATAAATAAATAAATAAAATGTACACCCTATAATAAACAAATAAATGATGGTGACTGCTGTGGAGTTAAACTGGCGCCATTATATTCCATTGTTCGTGCCATCCATCCATTCACTTCTGCTTGCCTGGTTCTGGTCATGAGGGCAGCCCCCAAGCAGAGTAGCTTTGACCTCTGCCCGAAGTCAACTCTTCCAGAAGGTACCAAGGAGTTCTCAAGCCAGCCATGAAATATAATCTCCTCAGCCCTGAGCGTGTCCTGTGTCTGCCTCAGGGCTCTCCTCCCAGTTGGACACGCATGAAAATATGGAAACTCATTCCAGGCACTTATATCTGCAGTCTTTATCCTTGAGTAGGAACATAGAGCCCCCGCCTTAAGGCTCAGCTCCTTCTTTACCACAACACACCACTCCCACTTTATTCTTCACTCACTTTTGAAGAAGACCCCAATTTACTAGCTTCTTTACTTGTAGCTGGACCTCACTCCCCACACCTCAGAGGGGATTCCAACCTTTTTCCAACTGAGAACCGTGGTCTCACATTTGAGGTAGTGAGAGCTAGAGATCATGGCTCAATGACACCAACAGGACCACATCCTCCCCCAGATCAGACCCTCTTCCACCTTCTGGCTGCATCTCAACATCCAATTTGCAAAGATTATGAAAAAGAATCAGTAAAAAGGTCACCCCCAATGGAGTTCAACTCCCACCATTAGCAATGTGGACCAAACTCGCACTCCATGTGTGTAGAAGCTGGATGGCTCATAGCAGCAAATCAAATATCACTTACACCCAGGGCACACCATACAGAATAGGCTGAGGTCCACAAGGCAAACGTGGACTGGTTGAACGAACTCCCATACACCAATAAGAAAACAAATAATTGAGTTAATAATTAATTTATTAACTAATGTACATTTCATTTAAAAGACTTTGTAAACTAAATCTAAATTAGGTCAAACAAATTAATTATCTTGTTGCCCCATGATGCCTTCATGTTAATTAATAACTCTTATGTAATTACATATAACATATTCTCCTGTTTAATGTCATTGCCCAAGCGTGACCCTTTCAGCTGTAATGGTTCACTTAGATTTCCTCGTTATGACATCATCTGACAGCAGAAGGTGCTCTATTCTCCTGCAGGTCAGCCCGGTAACTAGGGGCGACAGGAGCGTTGATTAGGGTCAGGCATTTTAGATTAATTGTGGTGGTTGAGGAAGGTTTTAAGCATCATGATGTAGTCCAGCCGAGTCAACCAGTCTATGCTGTGGGTGAATGTTAGCTTATGTTTGCGCTGATGTGTTTTCTTTGATTTAGAATGAGGTGGGCAGGGGGTGAATAGGGGAAGATTGTGTTATTAGAAATTGATGCTTGTAGGTCTGAAGGTCTCCCTAGGCTGATAAAGCCTCGAGCAGAGGGAAAGAAAGAAAGAAAGAAGATATAATGAAGACAAGGAGTCAAGTCACTGATTATAATAGCATGATCAACAAAGACCTGCTTTTTGTGAACGGGTATTATACGAATGCTGTCAAAATGAATTGGACTGGAAAGTTCACATCAACAGTTTTCATGAAGATTATTTTTTTTCAAATTCTGCTCTCTGGTTTAACTGGATTTACCAGGAAACTGGGACAATGCTGAATCTTAATAGGATTAGGCCTAAAACATTTGTTTTTGACAAAGCTTACAAGAGAGGCCCACCTATAAACCCGGGTTTTTGGCGGGACCTCCCAAGATGTAATGAGCTCTTCCACACTCTCTCCATTTATTTATACATATACATTTATATACCTTGTTTCTTGGGGCACACTGCCCTGTATATTTATATATATATATATATATATATATATATATATATATATATATATATATATATATATATATATATATATATTGTCAGGGTTCTGACACTTCCTCCCAGTTTTAGTTTCAGTTCTGTCTTGCCCCGCCTGTGTCCCATCTGCCCTGATTGTGTCCGCACCTGTGTCTCGTCTTGTCTCGTTATCCCCTCAGTATATCTTGTCTTGTCATTCCTTGGTTCCCTGTCGGTCCGTACTGTGTCTTCCTCCATGTCTCCTCGTACCTTTTTCTTGATCCTGGTTTTTTGTTCATCCTGCTTTGCAGCGCCTTGTTTTGCCTTTTTGGAATAAACCCCTTGTTTTTGAGAACTACTGCCTCCAGCCTCCCTCTGTCTCCTGCACTTGGGTCCTAAAATAACCAAACCAAGACAGAACGGACCGACCATATGGACCCAGCGGGAGACTACCTCACCCTCATGGAGTTTTTGCGCCAGGAGGAGTACTGGGACCCCTTTTGGGGAACACGCCTGGCTCTGGGTGGGCCCAGGAGCCTGCAGGCCCAGGGGAAGCGACAGCGTCAGCCCCAGCCCCAGCCTGTTCCGGTGGGGGCCCTGGACGCACCTCTTCCTGTTCCCGAGGTGGTCCTGGACGCATCCCAGCCTGTTTCCCCCTTCTGGGGAACACGCCTGGCTCGAGGCGGGCCCAGGGGTTCTCAGCCCCAGGGGAAGCGACGGCGTCAGCGCCAGCCCCAGCCTGTTCCGGCTCCAGCAGTGGTCCTCGACGCATTGCCCCCTGTTCTGGCTCCAGCGGTGGTCCTGGACGCCTCAGCTCCTGCTGGAGTTCCTCCTCCGGTGATGGTGTCGGACCCCCCTCAGCCCACTCCGAGGACCCTTGTTCCCCCCCAGCCCGCCCTGGATGTGGACTGTGGGGACATCTGGGATCTGTCCCTTGAGGGGGGCCAGCACCTCGGACCCGGGTACCCCCGGACCCGGCACCTTGGACCCGGGTACCCCCGCAGCCAGCGCCACGGACCCGGGTCCCCACTCGGCCAGCTCCGGGGATCCTCTGCCCCCCGACTCCGGCTCCACGCATCCTGTCTGCTCCTGTTCCGGCTCCCCGCATCCTGTCTGCTCCTGTTCCGGCTCCCCGCATCCTGTCTGCTCCTGTTCCGGCTCCCAGCATCCTGTCTGCTCCTGTTCCGGCTCCCCGCATCCTGTCTGCTCCTGTTCCGGCTCCCCGCATCCTGTCTGCTCCTGTTCCGGCTCCCCGCATCCTGTCTGCTCCTGTTCCGGTTCCCCGCATCCTGTCTGCTCCTGTTCCGGTTCTCCGCATCCTGTCTGCTCCCGTTCCGGCTCCCCGCATCCTGTCTGCTCCCGTTCCGGCTCCCCGCATCCTGTCTGCTCCTGTTCCGGTTCCCCGCATCCTGTCTGCTCCCGTTCCGGTTCCCCGCATCCTGTCTGCTCCTGTTCCGGCTCCCCGCCTCCTGTCAGTCCCGACTCCGGCTCCCCGCCTCCTGTCAACCCCGACTCCGGATCCTGAGGCGGTCCCGCAGTCCTCTGTTCCTGAGGCGGTCCCGCAGCCCTCTGTTCCTGAGGCGGTCCCGCAGCCCTCTGTTCCTGAGGCGGTCCCGCAGCCCTCTGTTCCTGAGGCGGTCCCGCAGCCCTCTGTTCCTGAGGCGGTCCCGCAGCCCTCGGTTCCTGAGGCGGTCCCGCAGCCCTCGGTTCCTGAGGCGGTCCCGCAGCCCTCGGTTCCTGAGGCGGTCCCAGAGCCCCGTCAGGTTCCCGAGCCCCGTCAGGTTCCCGAGCCCTGTCAAGTCCCCGAGCCACGCCAAGAATCCCCGTCACGCCCCCCGCCAAGACCCAGGCCTAGGCCTCGGGGACGCCCCCCCGAGCTGTCTCGCTGGTCTGCCCGGTCCCGAGGTCGGCCCCCGGAACTTTGGCCGTGTGTGGCTTGGGCCCTCCTCCAGGCCCCCTCCGCCCACCCTGGGTTAGGACTCTGGGGACATCTGGGATCTGTCCCTTGAGCGGGGGGTACTGTCAGGGTTCTGACACTTCCTCCCAGTTTTAGTTTCAGTTCTGTCTTGCCCCGCCTGTGTCCCATCTGCCCTGATTGTGTCCGCACCTGTGTCTCGTCTTGTCTCGTTATCCCCTCAGTATATCTTGTCTTGTCATTCCTTGGTTCCCTGTCGGTCCGTACTGTGTCTTCCTCCATGTCTCCTCGTACCTTTTTCTTGATCCTGGTTTTTTGTTCATCCTGCTTTGCAGCGCCTTGTTTTGCCTTTTTGGAATAAACCCCTTGTTTTTGAGAACTACTGCCTCCAGCCTCCCTCTGTCTCCTGCACTTGGGTCCTAAAACAACCTAACCATGACATATATACCCAAAATCTGAATGAAGATTCAGTGCAATCTCACAGTTAGGCATTATGTAGATCTGAATTGAACTAAATTGGAATTCATTGAAATATATCAAATTGGATCTAAATGGAACAAAACTGGATTACGATGGGATTAAATTGCACCATTGTTATGGTTTGGTTTGCTAGGACCCAAGTGCAGGAGACAGAGGGAGGCTGGAGGCAGGAGTTCTCAAAAAACAAGGGTTTTAATCCAAAAAGGCAAAAACAAAGCGCTGCAGAGCAGGATTAACCAAAAACCAGGAACAGGAAAAAACGACGAGGAGACATGGAGGAAGAACCAGTACGGACTGACAGGGAACCAAGGAATGACAAGACAAGATATACTGAGGGGATAACGAGACATGACGAGACACAGGTGCAGACACAATCAGGGCAGATGGGACACAGGCGGGGCAAGACAGAAACTGAAAGTCACAAACTGGGGGGAAGTGTCAAACCCTGACAGTACCCCCCCCCCCTCAAGGGACAGATCCCAGAAGTCCCAACAGTCCTAACCCAGGGTGTGGCCTGGAGGAGGGCCCAGGCCACACACGGCCAAAGCTCCGGGGGCCCGCCCTCGGGACCGAGCAGACCAGCGAGACAGCTCTGGAACGTGACATGGCTCTGGAACGTGACATGGCTCCGGGGGTACCCGGGTCCGAGGCGCCGGCTGCGGGGGTACCCGGGTCCTTGGCGCCGGCTGCGGGGGTACCCGGGTCCGGGGCGCCGGCTGCGGGGGTACCCGTGTCCGGGGCACTTGCCCCCCCTCAAGGGACAGATCCCAGATGTCCCCACAGTCCACATCCAGGGCGGGCTGGGGGGGGACACGGGTCCTCCGAGCTGGCTGGGGGGGACACGGGTCCTCGGAGCTGACTGGGTGGGGGGCACGGGTCCTCAGAGCTGGCTGGGGGGGGACACGGGTCCTCGGAGCTGGCTGGGGGGGGTCCGGGACCATCACCGGAGCAGAGGCTGATGCGTCCGGGACCACCACAGGAACATGGGGAGGTGCGTCCGGGACCACCACTGGAACATGGGGAGGTGCGTCCAGGACCACCACTGGAACATGGGGAGGTGCGTCCGTGACCACCACTGGAACATGGGGAGGTGCGTCTGGGACCACCACTGGAACATGGGGAGGTGCGTCCGGGACCATCACCGGAACACGGGGAGGTGCGTCTGGGACCACCACAGGAACATGGGGAGGTGCGTCTGGGACCACCACTGGAACATGGGGAGGTGCGTCCGTGACCACCACTGGAACATGGGGAGGTGCGTCTGGGACCACCACTGGAACATGGGGAGGTGCGTCTGGGACCACCACTGGAACATGGGGAGGTGCATCCGGGACCACCACAGGAACATGGGGAGGTGCGTCCGGGACCACCACAGGAACATGGGGAGGTGCGTCCGGGACCACCACTGGAACATGGGGAGGTGCGTCCGGGACAACCACAGGAACATGAGGAGGTGCGTCCGGGACCACCACTGGAACATGGGGAGGTGTGTCCGGGACCACCACTGGAACAGGGACAGGTGTGTCCGGAACCACCACTGGAACAGGTGCGTCCGGGACCACCACTGGAACAGGGACAGGTGCGTCCGGGACCACCACTGGAACAGGAACAGGTGCGTCCGGGACCACCACTGGAACAGGGACAGGTGCGTCCAGGACCACCACTGGAACAGGGACAGGTGCGTCCGGGACCACCACTGGAACAGGTGCAGGAGCTGGAGCCGGAACAAGCTGGGGCTGGCGCTGGCGCTGACGCCCTCGTCGTCGCCTCCCCTGAGCCTGAAGGCTCCTGGGCCCACCGCGAGCCTGTCATGTTCCCAGAAGGGGGTCGCCATACTCCCCCTCCTCGGCCCGGCGCAAAAACTCCATTAGGGTGAGGCGCCGCCCCGCCTGTGTCCCATCAGGTCGGTCCGTTCTGTTGCGGTTTGGTTTGCTAGGACCCAAGTGCAGGAGACAGAGGGAGCCCGGAGGCAGGAGTTCTCAAAAATCAAGGGTTTTAATCCAAAAAGGCAAAAACAAGGAGCTGCAGAGCAGGATTAACCAGAAACCAGGAACAGGAAAAAACGATGAGGAGACATGGAGGAAGAACCAGTACGGGCCGAAAGGGAACCAAGGATTGACAAGACAAGATATACTGAAGGGATAACGAGACATGACGAGACACAGGTGCAGACACAATCAGGGCAGATGGGACACAGGCGGGACAAGACAGAAACTGAAAGTCACAAACTGGGGGGAAGTGTCAAACCCTGACAACCATATTTAATTGGACTGGTCACATGCTGTTTGTTTTCTGTGTAAAGTGCCTTTTGTTCTGAACTACTTGTAAAGTTTAAGCCAACTCTTTGACAGGTTACATTCTTTAACTTTTTAACGTTATCTTTAACGTTATCCATCTTCTCCAGTTACTATTGCAATTTTGGGGAAACTTGCATTGTTTATGGTCTTGAAAAAGGTGACTTCCTATGTGAAATCGTAGCGTCAAGATGTTTTAGACTAATTTGGAAACAAATTTAGGCTACCACCTTATGCTGAGGGAGATTAATGAATCTTGAATATGTCCTGGAGGGAAATGTACAAAATCTTAAAAAGGGCATTGTTGCTAATGAGATCACATTAGAGGCAGGCGTTTACAGTTTACAGTTTACGTTTACAGTGAAAGTTGGAGATGACAACGTCCAGATTCCGTTCATCTATTGCAGGTTAAGAAAAAAATGGTTTTCACTAGTTTAATTCGGAAAGGCAACGTTTTAGATCTGCTGCTCTACAAATAGGACCCTAATGCTACACAGCTACTATTAGGTTCGTTTCCATTAGCGGGGGTTCCTGGTAGTTTTTTTGGGGCTGGATCAATTACGCATGTCTTCATTACCAGGAACAGCTCTGCAAAAGTTACCTTTAGCAATCTTTACGAGGTGAAAAATGTTCCTGTAGTAGGAGAGGAACTCAGATTGACCTAAAGGAACTACCAGGCAGGGGGTTTCTCCTGATCAGGCTTCTTAAATTGCGTTAGACCCTCTTACCTGAACATAAATCATGTGAACACAACTCAATTTAACCTATTGGACCAGAACATTTTGCTGCTAGTATGTTTGATGAAAATGGAGAATACAAGAAAAAAAACACGGATTGACAGACGAATTTGTTCAGGCCTTGTTGGTGTATTATGCCAATGTAGAGGCCAAACAGGGTTTTTATTCTTAATGTCAATCACTTCTACCATAGTGTATTCTAAGGAAACAAACATGCCAAAAGCATCCCTTATTTAAGTTTTTTTTCTTCTCTTTTTTCTTTTGCTGCATTCTTCTTTTTCATTCCTTGTATGTTGGTGACTGTTTGCCAACAGTAAAAAATTTGGATTACCGCCACCTTGTGGCTGTGTTGTTTGTTCGGTTAGCGATTCCCCCTCTCCCACGAACACCTGTGGATCCCTGTTTCAGAACTGTACCGAGCCGCCTGATAACATCAAGGACATTTGGCTGAGAGCAGCTCTGGGCAAAGGTTCACGGACGGACTCATCGCTTCACAGACAGACACTTACTGATAAACACACACACCTCCCTCAATTCAACGCCTACCTCAGCTCCTCCCTCTTATCAGCCCCCCCCCCCTGACGTCACCACCCTCCGCGCCACTGATTGGTCGGGGGGCGGGGCCGTCAGACGTTTGAATCAGGAAGCGGGAGTCAGCGCGAGAGCGACACCGCAGCGATTTTATCATAAAGCGCAAAACGTCTGTTTGGTCCAACTCTGAGTTGCAGATGTTCATAAACCTGGTGGCTAACGAGAGAATTAAAATAGGGATGTAGACGGGCTGTTTTTTTCTCAGCCGCTCACGGCTCCAGCTGATTTCTCATCAGCGCCGACATGAACAAAGCGGTTGCGCAATCGAGTATGTCACATTAGCGTCACCCCAACCTTCCCACTTCTAACCTGGCTGTGGAAAAACAAACAGGGACAAAACGGGTAGAGGCGTGACGAGCGGTGAGCCGAGTCGGGCTGAGTAAGTACTAGTGGAAAAGCCCCTTTGGATGTACTGTGCGGGGACCCCCCCCCCCCACCCACACACCCACATGCAAGTCTTGTGATGTATGTTGCTCTGTGTGCTTCTGAGGTGTTTTTTGCACCTTGATACTGTGTGTGAAGATGTTTTTTTTCTCCCCCCCCCCCCTATCCCAGTGTTACCCTTTGGAAAACAGGCGCACAATACCATTGTGTCGCCGCCGGTGTATCCAAAGTCAAAAACAGTTTTCTAAGCTGACATAATAAACTTGATTCTGATTCTGATTCTGATTCTTGTGTGGTACTGCAGTCTGATGGAAACACGCCAGCTGAAGGGGCTGAGGAAGCAGTCTGAAACCCATCAGGTTCCTGTCTGGTGGGTTTACCCTGAATTCCTGATAATGGACACACCTATTAGATCACTACAGAACTTCTGATCTGCTAATACCTGTTTAACACTAGTATGAAGATTTAATACTGTAAACTACCCTGGACTAGATCTAAAGTTATAATTTTGCATGTGGTGCTCAGAAGCTCCACAATCTAAGGTAAACTAACAACGACAGTGACTATTACATTTAACTTAAATTACGACTAGCTAGCTGGCTAACTTAAAGGGGACCTATTGTGAAAAACACGTTTTTTCTTGCTTTAACATATATAAAGTGGTCTCCTCTTAGCCTGCCAACTCAGAGAAAGATGAAAGCAACCAAATTCTGCAGTGTCTGTACAGCCCCCCGGATGAGCCGTCCAGTGTCATGTGACTTCTACGAGCCGTTCAGATTCTGCTCCTGTCGTGACGTCACAACAGGAGCAGAGGTTGGCCTCTGATACGTGAAACCACGCACACAACTCTAAAACCGTGTAACTGCATGCGAGCGTCCGACTATTGCATCGCACTGCGTGACATTGGACGCTCTCTGTCCATCTCTCTCCAGCCAGCTGCCACTTTGAGGTTTTTGTAGTGAAATGAGGAGGTGTCATAGAGATAACTTCTCATTTCAACTAACTGGATCAGCCGTTCCCCATCCGTGACCGTTTGCTACAGCACTTTCAACCGGCTTTCAACGCGAGCGACAGGAAGAAAATAGAAGCAGGGCGGTCCACAAATGTTCAGCTCAAAACGCTGTGTCGCTGCGGCCAGTTAGGACAGTCCAATAGAAAATAAAGCAATGGAATTGATTTTGTCGCTGACGCTCGCTCGCATCGCATGCATGACACGGTGTAAAGGCTGATTTATGGTTACGCATGACACCAACGCAGAGCCAACGGCGTAGGGACTGCGTCGATTTAACGCAGAACCATAATTCAGGCTTAACTCCGCCAGCCGGAGCTTCCACCATCTTTTCATAGCAGTGTATCCCGTCATTCAGGCAGCCAATCAGCACAGTGCCTCATTATCATAGCCTCCCCGCCCACTCAGAATCCCTCATAGAGAATGAGGTAAGAAACGGTAAAGATAAAGACATGGCCCAGAGGCTGAATTTCTAATTTATATAGAAAAAACTATCAAAAGCTTGTTTTTAAGACATTCAAGGCCTGTTTAAAATAGACATTAAATGCCATTATAGGTCCCCTTTGACTGAGGGAAAGCCTGTTTTGCTACATAATGAGTGTGTCTAATTAAATTAAGCAACTACAGGTAACCCGAGGAGAGTTAAAGGATTGTTGCTTTAATTTACCAGTACCAATGTGGACATCCTTGATCTCCTAGACCAGTGTTTGTCAACCTAGGTTCTTGGGGCACACTGCCCTGCATATTTTAGGTGTCTCCCTGCTCTGACAAATCTGCCTCAATTTCTGCGAATCATTAACAAACAAGCACAGTTTGTTAGTCAGAGGCTGTTGAGGCATTACCTTAATGGGAATCAGGAGAGTGTCAGAAAAAGGGGAAACATCTAAAACAAGCAGTGCAATGTGCCCCAAGGAACAGGGTTGGAAAAACCCTGTTCTGGACGTTAAATTGGCAGCTTAATCCAAAGCAGAAATTTAGCTCTGTTTTGTTTGGATTTAGGATATGGAATAAAATAATGTGCTGGAATCGGTATTACAAGCACCCCAGGCAAATATTTTGCCATTTTTTAGCATACACAGAAAAAAATGTTTTAAATTTTTTTGTTTTTATGGAACAAAAAGGAACAGATATCTGGTCCCTTTGCAACTGAAACTCCACACTCAGTGCTCATCTGTATTCGAAGATAGGTCAGAAACAATGAAATTAGCACTTCATGCTGTTAAAATACTATTTATTGTGAGTAAAATTGAACTTGTAAACTAAATTGTCATAATTTGTTACTCTCTTACCCCTCGCTCATGCAGATGTAAAGGAGGCCTCATCGGCCTCGACATCCATTGACTTTGACTGTGGTGACGTCAGGTGTTGTACAATTGAACTGTGGGTTCCTTGTGTCGTGGTGGCAACATTGCAACATTGGGAATTTGAAGACTTTCTCATGTAAACATCATGTCTGTAGTTTCCCTACGTCTGCCTCTAAGCCTTCATGAATACACGATCCAGGTATCATATTTTCACCACTTAGAAAATAAGCATTAGAAGTGTAAATGTGATGGAACAGATATCAGGAGTATGTATGACAACTTACTCAGCAGTTCATCTTATATCCCGAAATGTTGCTGATTCAAACTGGGAACATCCAACACTACTACATCACAAGGGTTCATCACAGTTGTGTTTTTTTTTTATATCTGTACTCCCACTGTGGCATAGCTCTAGATATTAACAGTAAACCTGCCAATTCTCTGCCTGCTCATGTTATAATTTACAGCATAAAACTCCTTCTTACCATTTTTCAGTTAATAAATTGAAGGGGAGAAAAAGAGAAAAATGAGAGAAGTCCTGTGACTAAAACTGTCTATAAATTACCCATGAATACGTCTTGATTCAAATTGATTAAAGTACAATCAAATTTTATTCTAACATGAAATAAGGAATTAAAAAAAAAAAGTAATATAGATCACACGGCAGGAAAAAAAAATGGATTTGCAGTTAACTGCTCGGAAAAAGCTTCTAAAGTAACACAAATGAACTTTACCAATAACACCAGGACAATGGGCTGGAGTTTGCGTCTCCCCGGCGGCTTGATATGAGTGTTTGGGTACAATGGCACAATGTTTATGTTGGTGGCTTGATGGTTACTACTGCTGCCTCACAGCAAGAAGGATCCTGGTTCGAATTCCTGGCAGGGATCTGTTTGTGTGGGGTTAGCATGTTCTCTCTCATGCTTACATTCGTTTTCTCCAGATGCTCCATCCAAAAACATCTGGTTAAATTAGTTTGTGAATTTAATTGACCTCCGTTGAGTTGGTGTGGTTGAGAGCAGGGATAAGGTCCAGCTGACCTCTGTGACCTAGAAAAGAATTAGGAGTATCTAAATGATAGATAGATGACCAGATGACATTCCTCAAATGAGTGCAAAATGTGCAGTTTCACTTCATGGTTCAATGTTTTTTTACTTTCAACAATTATTTTTGAGCTTTAATATTAAAAGATTAAAAAATTAGTTTGTTCCCAGTTTGAGTGAGAAATAGAAATGTGTTCAGTCCCTGGCTCTACTGAGGGAGATTTACACACATACAGCAACGGTCAGAATCTCGTTTTATTTAGTGACTACATAGAACATTAAAGCTGCAATCAGCGATGAACGGGCCCTCGCACTCTTGTGTACATTCAGGCGGCATGCTGCAGTGGAAGCGCTTGTATGACATGCATGTAGATGTCTTCAGGCCTGGACATTTAGCCGATGGCACCAGCCATGACTCTCTATATCAAACCATTTAAAAGTTATGGCAGAAAGTAGGAACTATCAGATATCGAACAATCAGATGAAGGGGCGGGGCTACTTTGCAGCAATTATGTTCAAGGACTCAAAACTGAGGGCAGCACGGTGGCTTAGCGGTTAGCACTGTTGCCTCACAGCAAGAAGGTTCCCGGTTTGACTCCCAGGCCCGGCAGGGGCCTTTCTGTGTGGAGTTTGCATGTTCTCCCCGTGCTTGCGTGGGTTCTCTCCGGGTACTCCGGCTTCCTCCCACAGTCCAAAAACATGCATACTAGGTTAATTGATGATTCTAAATTGCCCGTAGGTGTGAGCGTGAGTGTGCATGGTTTGTGTGTTTATATGTGGCCCTGTGATGGACTGGTGACCCGTCCAGGGTGTAACCCCTGCCTCTCACCTGAAATGAACTGGGATAGGCTCCAGCAGACCCCCGTGACCCTAAAGGATAAAGCGGGTATAGATAATGGATGGATGGATGGACTCAAAACTGAGTCCGATGACACCACCCACGAGTCTTTATGCCAAACCATTCAAAAGTTATTGCAGAAAATCGGAACTATCACATATCGACCAATCAGATGAAGGGACGGGGCTAATTTGCACCAATTATGTTCAAGGACTCAAAACCGAGTCTGACACCACCCATGACTCTTTATATCAAACCAATCAAAAGTTATGGCAGAAAGTAGGAACTATCAAACATGGACCAACCAGATGAAGGAGGGGTGTGCTTTTTGGCATCTATCGTCGCCACGGTAACGCTTTTGACTGAAGAATGTATGCATGTCGTCGCAGGATGTAGACGCACATTTGGATGTATAACACCTGGGTGCACGTTACGGTTCGGGCCGTATTAACGGCCGAAGACATGGCATAAATTGCGGCAAAATGACATGATTAATTCAAAATGTCCAACTTCCTGTTTGGTTTCGGCCATGGTGCCAAGAGACTTTTCTTTAAGTTGCGACATGATACAGGTGTGTACCGATTTTCGTGCATGTACATCAAACCGTATTGTGGGGCTTGAGGCACAAAGTTTTCTAGGGGGCGCTGTTGAGCCATTTTGCCACGCCCATTAATGCAAACCATTAAATATCAAATTGGCCCCTGGTGCCCGCTCACAATCTAATGATTAGCTCTGCCACAAAGAGTCCAAGCTTGCTATTCTACATAGCACTGGGCAAGCACTGGGCTTATACGTACGCATAAGCAAATATTTTACTTGAAAGCAGGTATAACATGTTTTTGTGTATGTGTGCATGATGTAAGTGCAGTGTGAGATATGAAGATGTGTGTGTGTGCGTGTGCGTGTGCGTGTGCGTATGTGTGTGTGTGTGTGTGCATGTGCTAGTGCATGTGCGTGTGCGTGTGCATGTGCGTGCGTGTGTGTGTGTGTGTGTGTGTGTGTGTGTGTGTGTGTGCGTGTGTGTGTGCTATTATCTACATTCTGCTGTTGTGTACATTATGAGTCATGTGAAGACAACAGAAGGAACAGAAACATCTTTATAAGGACACTTGGATTGAATGTCCTTATTCCACAAGCAGAGCAAATTCATTTGGACAGACAGAGGTAACAGTTTTAACTTGTGGCACTCCAGCCAACAGCTGTTGAAATATTTAATCAAACAAAGAGAACATTAACTGGTGGCACTGAATTCAATTTAAAAGATGGAGGGTCTCGCCTATATATATATATATATATATGTATATATATATATATATATATATATATATATATATATATATATATATATATATATATATATATATATATATATATATATATATGTCTGTATTTTAACTTTGCAAAAGAACAAGAGTTAAGAATATCTATCAAATTATTCTGTAGTTTCCACAAAATGAGGAAACAACAAAAGAACATAAACAAATGAATGATTCCTTGTGCCTACATGGAAAACAGCATACTTTTGTACTATTTTGGAGAAAAAACTGCCTCGATACACCAACACACTTAGGTCCAACACACAGACAAAAGTATTTAATTAGATTTGCTGAAAATGCTTCACTGTCGATTGCTTTGTGTAATCATCAGCATGATAAACGATTGTTCTTGAAGCTGAAGAGTAACTGGGAGGAGTCCATCAAGTCCATGTCACACTGCTGGAATGTGTCTACATTTTTCATTCAGCTACTCCCTAGACATGCCTTTTAATAAATGACTGATACTTCCATTCATGGCAGCCTACCAAAAGTGCCGACCTGTTGGAAGAAATATTCTGTTCAGTGCCCAATAGACTTGATCTAAGTGGAGCACTTATCTGCAAAAATCCTCCAATTTCTCTGTCAAAAGATCAGGCCCTGACCTCTTGAAAAGCAGAGGCATTTTTTTCATCCTTTGGAGCTAACTGAATTAATGTTTACTCTGATTTTAAATAGTGACACGTTCTCAAAATGAAAACATTTAAAATATCAGAAACTCGCTGAACCACGTCTGTGGTAAAATCAAATATTTTAATTTGAATCCATGATGAAAGGGCCTGCAGTTATATTCGTTAAAGGACTCCAGGCCACTTTTAACCTGCAATGGTTTTTGTTTTTTTATTCATATATTTATTTTTTAATTTTGAACCATATAAAAAAAAGGGTAAACAGTTTTAAAGTGTTTAAGTTGCAACTTCTGCTATCTGGCTGATTATAAACAGTATATATAAAGTACATACATATATATATATATATATATATATATATATATATACTGTATACATATAATATATATATATATATACTGTACCATGCATTTTTTTTTTAAATAACTGTTTTCTTCTGACACCATAAAAAATAATTTCTGCCAATAGTCCATTATTTCTTGGTACTGGAATCTGGTGGTTGAAAGGGAAAGAAAAAAATTGGTAAACAGGTGTGTAGCACGGCGAGTGCTACGGGGCCGACTGACAGGACAGAGGACACAGGTTTCAGTGCAGGAACTCCGTTTATTTTCTCCAGACACACCCAAGACACACGTGCAGAACCTTCTCCCAGCAGCAGCAGCCCCTTTCTGCTGTGCAGCCATGACTTATCAAGCCAGGCAGGGTGGAGAGGTTGATTGGGGCCACCTGTGCCCCAATCAACCTGAGTGGCTGCAGCTCCTCCAACCTGCCACACACCCCCATCGCCAACCTCAGGCCGGGGACCATCCGGCCGAGCCAACTCCCCCCCGCCCCCCTCGGAGCGGGAGAGGAAGCCAGGAACCGCAGACTGCGCCTCCGGGCCTTCCCGGTTTGGCCGGCTGACAAGGCCGGTCGGGAGGTCGCCCTCGGCGACGGGCACGTCCAGGACCGCCCCGGCGACCGACGTCTCCGCCTCCAGGATCGGCGCCTCCTCCAGGACGACCGCCTCCTCCAGGACGACCGCCTCCTCCAGGACGACCGCCTCCTCCAGGACAGCCTCCTCCAGGACGACCGCCTCCTCCAGGACAGCCTCCTCCAGGACCGCCTCCTCCAGGACCGCCGAGGGCCTCCCTAGACGGTCCCGCGGCACTCGCCTCACGTACGGTCACGTGAAGGAAAAGGGGTCGTCCTCCGAGGACCGCCCTGGACAGTCCAGCACCCCTCGCCGCACGTTCGGGTAGCTGAAGGTGAAGGGGCGGTCCTCTGCGAGCAGAGTAGGCGGGCGACCCCACCCTGCCGGCTGCTGCGCTGCCAGCGTCTCCAGCGCTGCAGTCTGCCGCTCCGCCTGGCTCCGGATCAGGGCCGCCAGGTCTGCCAGTTTCTGTGCCAGTGCCTCCATCCTGTCGGGCCCCACGTTGGGTGCCAGTGTAGCACGGCGAGTGCTACGGGGCCGACCGACAGGACAGAGGACACAGGTTTCAGTGCAGGAACTCCGTTTATTTTCTCCAGACACACCCAAGACACACGTGCAGAACCTTCTCCCAGCAGCAGCAGCCCCTTTCTGCTGTGCAGCCATGACTTATCAAGCCAGGCAGGGTGGAGAGGTTGATTGGGGCCACCTGTGCCCCAATCAACCTGAGTGGCTGCAGCTGAGTGGCTGTTCATCCATCCCTATCTAGCCATTCAGATGATCCTAGGCTAACCAAACCTGAGGTGATCCACAGGAAGGGGCATTAAGAGCACGGGCCACTGACTGGCATACCCGTTTTTGAAGTACTGTTGTACCAGATCTCCTTGCAAACGTTTTGCAGATATTCCAAGAACTCTTTCAATTCAGGAACTCTTCGATGTGGAAGTCATCTGGGATCTGCAGTCAATCAGTCCACAACACCTTTAGGTTTTGCCCAGCTAGAACCAGTCAAACCCTGTCAACAGCAGATTGAGTGGCGGAGCTCTGCTAGTCCCCATTTCAGCTCTGGCAGCACTTGTTTTGGATGTAATTTCTGCAGCTTTTTTTTTTTTAAGAATGTACCGCGCGCATAATGAAACAGTGCGCCGTTTCTATTACCTGTATTACGGTAATGTAAGGCGGACGGCCACCATGAGAAAGGTAAAGGGAGAAGGGGGCGTGTGAAGCACCCGTGAGTTGCGGACGTGATAGAGACCATCCTCAGACTTTAAAGGGGTTAGGGGGCAGTGTGAGGCACAGAGCGGTTGGAAGGAGCGTTTCAACGGCCACCATTCGACTGAAAGCAGTAGCGCTGGCGGAAGAAATGAAAATTGAACATTTTCATGGAGGTCTGTCTTGGTGCTTTCGCTTCATGAAACGGTGCCAGCGCAGCGGCAGTGCCCGGCGGATTATATGGAAAAGATGGAGAGCTTCCGCTAATTCTGCAGCCGACACATCACCGACAAACGCATCCAGCCCAGCCACATCACCAACATGGACGAGGTGCCGCTCACGTTCCACATCCCGGTGAATCACACGGTGGAGAGGACGGGGGTGTGCGTCGCCGCCGTACCCTACGCCGTAGGCTAGCGCGGTGGAGAGGACGGTGACAGTCCGGCGCGGCGGAGAGGACGGGAACAGCGCGGTGGGGGATCCGCACAACAGTGTATGAAAAGTCCTCATTTACTGTTGTGCTTGGCTGCCACGCTGATGGACAGAAACTGCGGCCTATGGTGATTTTTAAAAGAAAAACTTTGCCTAAAGGGACTTTTCCAGCCGGAGTCATTATAAAGGCAAATGAAAAGGGCTGGCTGGATGAAGAGGTGATCGAGTGGCTGAGGCAGGTCTATGTGTGGCGACCCGGTAGTTTTTTTCACACATCATGCGTGGGCTAACGTGTCTGCTGGGACTGTTGTTTGGGCTTTTGCAAAAGCCAGCATTTTCGAGGTGCCGCATGGCACATAAAGTGACTCTGGCAGTGAGGAAATTCAGACTGGCACAGCTGAATTAGCGGAGCTCTTGAATGCTGAAACAGAGGATGAGGACTTTGAAGGGTTTGATTAATGTAAAAACTGAAATAAAATACAATCAAACTAAGTTTTGCTCCCGCTCTATTTTTAAATAAGCACACTTGTGCTTGTGTGTGTGTTCTGCAGCGCGCGTGTGTGTTTTGCGGCACGTGTGTATGTGTTTTGCGGCGCGCATGTGTGGGCTCCATGTCTGTAGACGCTCCATGTCTGTTGACGCCTTTTCAGTCGGTGCGCCATATATGTGTTTAAAATCCAAAAATTACACACAAAACTGAGGGTGCGCCTTTCCACACGGTGCGCCGCATGGTCGTGAAAATATGGTATGTTTGGACAGATTTGATTAGGATGATCATTTTCATGTTGTCTACCATCGTGCATATGTTCGTCTTTGATGCACCCATCAATACCAAAGCGCACATACTCCCGTGAGTTTCTTCATGGGCAGAACCACATTCACGGACATCAACCCAGCGGACGCAGAAGAACTACAGACCCCCACTACTTCAACTAGCCCACAGTGGAAGCGCCACAGAAGATGTATGAGGAAGCAGAAGCAGGGAAAGCGCAGAGGTATCCAGGCTAGGCTAGTGGCTAGCCCTCACCATCCGGCTATCCCTACCATCACATTGGCTAACGTACACTGGATAATAAACGGGACTGCATCCGCCTACTTCGTACAACTTCTGAGACTGTGAGTAAGTGTTGTGTTCTTGTGTTTGTGGAAACATGACTCAACAACAGCGTCCTGGACTGTGCCATTGACCTAGCCCAGCTAACATGCTATCGGGCGGACAGAGTGCTCGTCGAGGGGGGGAAGACTGGCAGCAGGGGACTCTGTGTTTACATCAGCGATGCCTGGTGCATGCAACGCTGTTGTGGTCTGAAAACACTGCTCATCAGTGGTGGAGTTTATGGTTATTAAATGCCAGCCATTCTACTTGCTGAGGGAATTTAGTGCCATATTTCTGGTAGTAATATACAGCCCCCCGCCTCTAACAGCAACAGGAGCGAGGCACTGTATGAACTCCATCAGTACATCAGTGACCAGCAGACAGCCCACCCAGATGCCTTCCTCATGTTGGCTGGGGATTTCAACCATACCAACCCCAAGAGCGTGTTTCCACAACTCCACGGACATATCAACTTCCCAACATGAAGAAACAATATCCTTGACAATGTCTACACCTCACCCAAAGGCACCTACATAGCCCGTCCCCTCCCTCACCTTGGAGCCTCAGACCACACAACTTTTATGCTAATGCCAGCATACAGGTCGTTGGTTAAACAATCAGCCCTATAATTGTCTTTTTAAAGGGCTAAGTTCTCACTAAAACAAGAGGGGGTCCGTAGAAGGTTCACCAAGAATAATTAATAATGTTGATTTCAAGCAACAGGAAGTAAGTAAATGAGGCAATCAACATTCCACAGGGATAATCCAGAACCTGGAGAAAAAAAAAATGGGATCGTGGCCAGTGGTGTACCATAGTGGGGCTGAGGAATCACGGGTGGCCAGGACTTTAAAGGGACACCCCTTCATTTTTAGCGATATACTCATTGGACCATAAAGAGATCTCATTCCACAGGAATACACATATTCATAATATATTGTGAATTGTGCAATACTGTGCAATAAATGTTTTTCTCAAGGACACTTAAATCAATGTGATGGTGTCACAGGGTTAACATAATTGTAAGCCAACACTGAAGATGCCTCTCCGCTTCCACTTCACTATCGCTTCATATTAGCAATACTGCTGACAGGATAACACAAAAAGAAAAGACTTTTTTCCAAAAAGAAGGCAATGTTTTTGTTCTTTATTTTTTTATTTATTTATTTATTCTTTGACGGCACAGATTTAGGCTTCAGAATGTGCTACGCAGTAATAATTATTGAAGGCAGTCTATGTGGAGGACTGGAATTTATCAGATTTTGCAAAAGTGGTTTTTCATACTTTATGAAGATGTGTGTCAGAGTTTATCTAAGTTGAATTTTAAACTACCAGTCTGTTTTAAGTTCTGATGTGAGTGGGACGACGGATAAGTTGGGTTTTCTTCATTTTTTATTTTTTTTAGCTTGCATGTAGCAAGTCTAAAACTTAATATTTAACTTGAATATCTAATTTGTATGGAACAATGCAGATATTTTTAAACCAAAATACTTGTAATTTTGTATTGTAACTGTGGAAACACAAACGTTTTCTTTTTTTATATATTATATATATTATATTATATACAACAGGTTTTCAGGGGCTGTTTAATTATTTGAGGAGCGCAGAAATCTCAGAAATTATAGTGAACAGTATTTGGGCTTGAAGACTACATATGTTGCTCTAAAAACTCTGCTGCCATCAATGAAAGGAAAATGAGCTTTGAGGCTGCTTTTGTACCAAATCACAACCACCTGCTGACATTACCTCTTTGAAAAAGCTTTTTTCTTCTTCTTCTTTTGCCATTATTAGCACTAATTGTCACTATACCAGTTTTTTTTAAATGCGTTCCAGGCCTGAAATGCAGAAGCTGCTATAAATTGACAAATTTAAGTGAAACAGCACGGCATCATATATGTCCATTCTGTCTGCAAATAATAACCCACAATCTTCTGGAAAACAACTCCTCTTACACCTGTGCCACGGCCGTTCCTCCAATTTACCTCCCTTCCTTTTTTCTTGGTTAGAGGTGCCCCGTGACCCTGCACAGGATTAACTGGGTATAGAAAATAGATGGATGGATGGTTACTGGTGTGATGAGTCCTGCTGACAGCAACCTTTTAACCCGTTTAGAAATAGAAAAGAAATGGACAGTATTCTTGTCTTTTTTTTCCGGCGAGGTCAGCTGGAGAAATTGACACTGAAGTGAACGTGGTTAACAAACAACTTTGTGAAAGAAATGAGTGAGTGACATTCAGGGAAGGACAGAGGAGAGGAGAAGGGAAGAAGGTTCATTACTGTACAAAGTGATGCCACACAGTCATTGACCCCACTGGTTGGAAATGTCAGTGTGAGAATACAGATACTGTGATGGCAATATGATGACTCAAATGATAAATAGAACACCAAACAATTGTGAGCTCAGGAGAAGATATGAGAGTGACAGAGGTTAGCTGAGTGTCTGTGGGGATTGAATGAGGAAGTCTTAGTGAGGATTTTGTGCTTTTCCTTAATATCTACACTTTGTTTCGTATTAAAAACTATTTATTTATGTTTGCTTTTTAGCTCATTTAGGATATATTTTACTTTGGCTGCCAGCTTGCAAGGGAATGAATGGGAATAAGTGGGAATTCATGGAAATAAACGGCAATGAACTGGAAAATAGAAAAACTGCAGGCAAGCCTTTCACAGGTAACTTGAAGTATAATTTTTAAAAAAGAAAAGAAAAACATCTGTATCGAACAGTCAGATTTGATGCAGATTGATAGGATTTTTGAGCTTGTTTATTGCTCCAACAGATGAACAAAAAATGTACAAGGCAAATAGTGGGGAAGCCACAAACCTCGAGCCCTATCAGACTACCTGAAAATCAAGGAATCATTTTTTTTGGTCAGGTTTTGTCACCATGGCTAGATTCCACACCCACGATGACCACTGTATGGAGGGTGAAGTCGTGTGTACCTCAGCAGGTCATATTAGACAAACCCACACATTAATGCAAAATGTGGCTCTATTTTATTAGTTAGTTTTTGGTCAACACAGTTTATAGTTTGTTTTAGTTTGTTGAAGATTGTTTGAGCCTCATTCTGTCCATAGGGCCAGCTTCAGTGGTAAATTATTCTAACCATTTTAGAATATTATGTTTGTTTAGCTGACTATACATTTGTGTATAACGTTGTGTTCGTGTTGTTCATAATCTTTTTTATTATTTTATTCTTCAGAAGATGCCACACAATTACAATTTAATTCCTAAACTAAATACTTCCAGAGTTCCCAGGTTTAACTTCCCATGGAAAGTTTCTGCAAAGTTTCCAAATCTTCACCAGAAATGTTTTGCGCCTTCACAACTGTACTATGAGGTGGCATAGCAAGTTTAACAGTGTAAAACTGAAGATAATTAATTCCTTTTGCTTAAATTGTCAATCCAATAAGTCATTTATTTAGCTTTTCATTATGTTTAATGAACAAAGCTTCACAATATGTTTTCCTTAATTTTTATCAATGTGAGGCACACTAAACATATTTGGCTTCACAAATTATGTTTAATTTGTGGCTATACAACTGTTTAAGGTCTTAAGATTCAAAATCCAGAGTTAAAAACCGGACAGAAGTCATAACTGCATCATTTTTTTTTCCAATTTTCCAATCTCTTGAATTAACTCCTCTGACTTTGAAAACGAACATGATTACAGGCAAAACCACAACTCAGCCACTTGATAATGCATCAAGTACAGCCCCAGTGTACTTCACTCGGTGTTAATGCTAAAAGCAAGCTGTAATGGGTTTGAGTGCATTAATGTACTTTTTTCCCACACATAACTCCCACCTTGAAAACAACTTTGGCAGACAGCGATGAAAAATCCCAACAGGAAACTGAATCACTCAAATCCAGATTAATGGCTGGTTTGGCCCTCTCTGCTGCATGCAACTGTGCCACCACAGTTCGACCACTCACCCACCCAACATTCTCCGCATGAGCTTCCATCAAAAGGACTACAGATGATGGGCAAGACTCACGGCAGAGTGAATTTCTGTGTTGAAAAGGCCGTAATTGCACAGTTTCTTGGAAATGTCGCCGAACTTGATCTTGTGGTGGCACTTTTCTTTGACTGCTTTCTGAGTGCCGTCGTTAACCTACCAAGAGAACATGAATAAATTACCACCCGCTGACACTTAAATCATTCTGGGGTTCCTCTGTTGAATGCATCAGGGAGAGCTGGAGAGAGGAAGACAGAAAGTAATACAGCAAATGAGAGACTTCCAAAAGAGTTGAAACTGTCCCCGGAGAAATCCAGTCCACTTAAGAAGGGCTGACTTCTGAAAACCTGCTCCAGAGAATTCCACATTAAAAGCAGGGTTCGGCAGAAAACTGTGCAAATTTGGGTCAAGGTTCTTTATGCTGTCAATTGTGAATCATGAAAACTCTGAGCATTTCCCCCAAAGTCAAATCCTGTCAGGCTGCAGGCACCCCTTGCTTTTAATTGCTTGAAGGTTGCCTGGCAACAGCTGAGGAGGCTTTGGGTGAGTAATGGTGTGTGCACTAATATTTGGGTATAATAAACGGGAAAGACTTTGAAGTGTGTCACATTCAGAATGAGGAGTATTTATTTGTGCACATGTATTTTCTGTCCTGACCAAGTGTAGCTGCATTCTGCATGAATGAGCTCTCTGGATTTTTCATGATTATCTGGAGTAAAGCGATAGAACAAATTTTTCTCGATGCTCCTCTCTTTAAACCATCTCTATAGCCCCTTACTTTTCCAAGCACATTCTCTTTCTCTTCATTTAAGCTTCCCCCCATCTCATTTTGGTGTTAGCTTCTCTCTCATTCCACTCTACACCTACACTTTCACCCACTCATCCTCTAAATCAGTCTTCCATCCCTTTCTCATTTCCCTCACCTCTTTCCTATCTCCAATTTTCCTTTCCTTATTTCTCTTGTCATCCACTGCCCTCTCCTGCCTTTTACCTCTCTTGACCTGTTTCTGCCCTCGCTTTCCTCTTTCTTTCAGGTGCTTTTCTTTACCCTCCTTTCACTTGGCTCTTTTATGTCTTCATCTACTCTCTGGTTCGCTGCCTTTTTCCCTTCCTCCTTCACTTTTCCTCCTCTGTTTATTCCCTGTTCTTTTGCCTTGTCCCCACCTCTGTGTCTCAGGCTCACTGTTTGTTCTCAGTTTTCTCTGAAACACTAGCAAAGGTTGTCTCAGGCTCTTCCCAACCACAATAGAAGTCTGCATTAATATTGCATGCCACTGTCGTATCGACCACAACAATGCCAGGAATGCAGAGCTGGCTACAAGACAAGCTAGTGGCTTGAGTGGCAGCCTGCACACACAAATGCAAGTGAATACACACACAAACACATTCATCCGTATCTAAAACTACAGCCAAATTGTGGCCTGGGTGGTATTGGTTTAGGCTTCTGTGGCACATGGAAACTATGCCAGACGCAAAGATGAGTTTCCTCACCAGAGAATGAGCTTTGAAACATGATAGAAATACAACCTCACAAGCAAACACATACACACACATATCCACAAAAACAATATAGGTCTGCGTCTGTGCATGCAGGCACCCAGTTTATCAACAGCTCTTTTAAACCGTGCGCTCAGAGCCTGATTGCACTCTCAATTAATGGCTCTATGATATACTTGGACAGAGCGAGTAATGATGAGTGCCTCGCCTGTATGTGATACACACACATAAATGTAATTGAAACGTAAATGAAATGTGACATATTCAGTGGCAAGAAAAAGTATGTGAACCCCTCGGAATTAACAGGTTTAATGCATTCATTTGACGTTAAAAGTGATCTGATCTTGAGCTTAGTCTCAATCATAAACTAACACAATATATTTAAACTGGTAATATTTAGAATGTATTGTTTTTATTGAACACACCCATTAAACATTCACAGTACAGGACTTCCGGTTCTGGCGGCTTGCTGAGTGGACACAGTTAAACCCCCTCTGCTACATTTCAAAGAAAATCCTTTTTACAATATCGTACAGGGGACATTTGCTAACGTGTTTGTTGTGAAAACCTAAAGGTGATGCCTTTACCGAATCGTAAACCGAGTAAAACCTGCAAAACTCTTTCGGAGTTTGCAAAGCCGACAAGTAACGTTAGCACTACAGCTAACGTGGATACTGAAGTTCAAGCTAGCAAAGCAACTGTGGCAACAGAGGAGACGGACAATCCGGCGACGATGGAGGGGTGCAGCGCCGATTCGAAACCATACTGGCTGCCATCAACAGCATGAAAGTAGAATTTTCCACCAGATTTGAGGGAGTATCGGCCGCATTTGAAATTGTGAGGAAAGATATCACGGACTGCGCGGAGCGAGTGACCGAAGCAGAGACGAGGAGCTCCACCACTGAGGACAATGTCACTTCTCTGCAGGCTAAAGTCATTGGAAGGTAAAAAAAAAGATCTGCAGGATATGGTTTTGGACCTGCAGGCAAGATCGAGTGTGGCAGGGTGGAGGAGCCGCCACTCAGTAGATTGGGCACAGGTGTGCCCAATCAACCTCTCCACCCTGCCTGCCTTCATAAGAAGTGGCTGCACACCAGCCAGAGGGCTCTGCTTAGTTAAGGTGCGTTTGCACTTATATTTCCTGACTTTCTCTCATATTAGAAGTTTGCTTTATGTGACACATTCTGCAAGGCTTACACATACTCCTTAATTAGTCAATAAGTGACTTCAGCATGGTGAAAGGAAATGTTAGTACAGTAATTCGAGTGTAGTTTATTCATCACCAACTGTTCTTATGGTTATTTTCTGTCATTAAGAAAGGGTCACTAAATGTAAGATAATTAACTTTTTCAAGTATGACTTTTATTGAATTTGAATGCATAAAAACTGCACTGTTATAAGAGGGAGCCAACAATCCTGTGGACACTGGATATTTCTCCCTCTTTTATTTTTATTATTACTTTTTATGTATTATTCTGTCATTATTTGAAAGTAGTCCCATTTCAATAAGATGCTTAAAATAAGTTCATAAGTACTTTTTGGTTGCACGAGAGGTTAAGGTTTGATATACCTATTTGTTTAACAAGTTGTGCTATTCCTCACAGTGTGTGGAACAGCTGGTAGCTATTCTGGCAGCTTTAAGGTTTAAAAGGGAAGGGGATTCAGGTAGGGGAACCTGAATCCCATAGCTTTTTCTATGTTTTTATGTGGTTTTTCAGCATTGTGAATCACAGTTTTGGTTGTATCTTTTGTAAAAAAAATGTCTTAAAATGTTGGACGTACATCATCCCCTTTTCCAAATGGCTGGTGAATTTAGGATTAAAATTACATCTTGGAACTGCAGAGGGCTACAAAAGATTAAACAAGTTATTAACAGAATCAAATCAATGCAGTCTAACATAATATTTCTCCAAGAAACACATCTGACGGGAAGAGACGAATTAAGGATAAAGAGGAGGTGGAGGGGCACAGTTTTTTACTGCTCCCTTTAATTCCCAAGCAAGAGGTGTCATTATTTTGTTGCACAAATCTATTCTGTTGCAGGTGAATAAGGTCATTAAAGACAAGATGGAAAGATGTCTGATTATTCAGGGAAATCTCGTTAAAGAGCAGCTGGTTCTCGTGAATCTCTATGCTCCTAATATTGATGATCCTATCTTTTTTCAAAATTAGTTTTTGTCTTCATCCACTCTACCTGGAAGTTGTGTAATAGGGGCGACTTTAACTGCCCCTTGGATCCTGTGATAGACAAAAGCTCCGTAGTTGTTTTGTCACACTCTCGAAGCAGGAAAATAATACACCAATTTATGAGAGAAATGAATCTGATTGATATGTGGAGGGAGTTTAATCCTAATGACCTCAAGTTTTCTTGTTTTTCCAGCACACCTAAATCATATTCGCGAATCGATTTCTTTCTGATATCTGCCAATTTGAAGTATAGAATTAAGGATTGTGCTTATGGTCCTATTCTAATTTCAGATCATGCTCCAATCTCTCGAGTGTACCAGGACTGCAATTTGGTAAGAGATGCACCTTGGTGGCGCTTTAAGCAAAAATGGTTGACGGTCCAGCTGAGCCAGAGGGGGGGGCAAGGTGGCGGTCGTCACGGGGCCCACAAGCTCATAGGGCCCCGTTTTGTGTTATACGTTCATCTATAATCGTAAATTGTAGGCTATAATAACGATGAAATGTGTATTGTGCGGCCAGTCTAGGCTAATTTCTACTTTACAACTGTCCTAAACACATCGGGGCTGTGAGCAAACGCTGATTGGCTGTAAAGCCTGATTTATGGTTCCGCGTTAAATCGACGCAGAGCCTACGTCGTAAGGTACGGCATAGCCTACGGCGTAGGGTACGCGACGACGCGCACCATACGTGCGCATCGCCGGGTAGCTTACGCCGTAGGCGCTGCGTTGGTGTAACGCGGAACCATAAATCAGCCTTAACAGTTACAGCCAATTTGCCAACTAGGCAAGTTTGCTGCCGTGAAGGAGATGAGCGCTAAACTTTAAAAGAGGACTAAGCATGTACAAAGTTTTGAATGTTACCCTGTTTTCCACGTTACCTGGATTATTTTGTTCGGGCCAAGGGTTATGGAAGAGTCAACTACCATTGGTGAGTCAGTGTAACCTTCATAAGTAATTTATTTATCAGAATGTTGTGGTAGCCTTGACCACCTGCTCTATTTGAATGTGCTTTGTGTTGTTTTCAACTAGACCGCCAAGTCTATTCTCTGTTATAGAGCTCAGAAATGATGTTATAGACCGCTGTGTCTATATCTATCTAAATAGATTGTGTAATTTTAGACCAGTTATGTTGCTCCATGCGATTGACAGCTGTCAGGCCTGTGTGTGTGTGTTCTTCTGAACAAGTTTCTGACTTTACTCTGCTTTCTGCAGCATAGGCCTATAGGCTTGCTTTGCTCAATAAAAGTGAGAATAAATGTTGTTTGATGGCCATCAGGTGGGAAACTTTTAAAGCATTTATCAAGGAATTGTCAAAGAATTGGCATTGCGAGTTCAAAAGCAAGACAAGATATTTCAGGAATAACTGTAGGACAGCAGGATCATCGCTTGGCACTATATGCAGACGATGTCGTTATTTTTCTAAAGAATCTGGAAAAATCAATCCCTGCACTGTTAGACACGATAAAGAAATTTGGAGTAGTGCCAGGATATAAAATAAATAAATCAAAATCTTCAATTATGCTGTTAAATCCAGCTGAAAGGATAATAAGTTGAATGTTTCACTTACTTGGGCATTCAAATCATTCCTTCCCTTGAGAAAATTGCCGAATCTAACTATGAACCTGTCATGCATGGAATTTCAAATTCATTAGATAGATGGGCGCCAATACCACAATCGTTAATAGGAAAAATAAATATTCTAAAAATGAATGTACTCTCCAAACTGTTGTATTTTTTCCAAAACTTGCCTCTTACCCCGCCAGTCAATCTGTTCTCTCACTGTAAGAAGCTTTTCCTAAAATGTATTTGGAATAATAGATGCCCCAGTTTGAGGCTGACGTTGCTATATTTGCCCTATGATAGAGGGGGGCTTAAATGCCCTAACCTACATTGGTATTATTAGGCAGCACAATTGAGAATGATGCTGTTCTATTTCACAGAGAAAGATGCCCCCTGTGGAGGGAAATGGGATGCCATCAGCTGAGTTTACTACTTCCTATTTATCTGTACTCATCAAAGGTTCAAAAACTCAAAAAGGTCACTAAAAATCCAATGGTTAGAAACATGATTAGTGTGTGGTATCAAGTCAAAGAATATATAAGGGACACCTCCTCTCTCTCAAGATTTAGTCCAATATGGGGAAATAACTCCTTGCTCCCAGGAAGATCTGACGGGGAATTCAAAATTTGGGCAGAAATGGGAAGACAAAAAATTGGAGATTTATATAATCCCAATGAAAAATGTATGATGTCATTTGAAGAAATTTCGGATAGATTTAACTTACCTCGTAAGAATTTCTTTAAATAGGAACACAGAACACAGCTAAAACAGTCATTGTCCATCCCTCCCTTGTCAATAATAGGAGATTATGGTAATAAACTGTGAGGGGAGGGGCATAATATCCAAGATCTACAATACTCTGGTGAGTGAGACATCTGAGTCGTCATTGAGGAGGTTAGAGCAATGGAGAGAGGATATAGGTGAAGACATTACAATCGAAAATTGGGAAAAGGCATGTGATAGAGCACAAACGTAGACAGCGAACATGCGTCTAAGAATATTGAAATACAATTGGCTGATGTGAATATGCATATCCCCAGAAAAACTTGTGGAATGTGGAAAAGAAAGAGGCACGCTCTTCCATTGTCTCTGGTAGTGCACTAAAATTGAAAGATTCTGGCAAAAAATAGTAGAGTGTATTGAAGTAGTAGAGTGTATACAAATACCCCTCGACCCAAAGATTATTATACTAGGTATATAGCCAGCTAATCAAAAAATTACACGAAAACACCAAATTGTTATAGACGTATGCCCTTTATTAGCGAAGGAGTAATAGCCCTCACATGGAAAAACATCTGTGGACCAGGTACAAGAAAATGGATCTTGGAACTTTCTTCCACGTGCCACTTGAAAAAATTACGTACATGATCAAGGGCAAACAGTCATTATTTGACGAGATTTGGGGACATGTGATTTACTTTTTGGAAAGGTCTAATTTGGATCATCTGATGGATGAATCTGGGGGAATTTATTAATGTGGCTCTCTGCAGTGGCCAAATCTCAAAGCCATTTAATCTGAAATTCAATGCAAAATTTAAGTTCCCTCAAAATTATATGATCAACCATAAATATTGCTGACAATCTGTTGTTGTGTTGAGAAGTGTCCCTTGTTTTTTTTTCATTTTCTTTTGTTTGTTGTCTTTTAAATGTGCATTTATACATGAGGTCATTTTGCCGAATCTAAACGTAAATGTATATATATATATATGAAGCCAAGAGAGCGGGAATGACATTTGTATGTAAATGCCAATGACATACAATTAAGAGAGGTTGTTTGCATAAGGCTGGAAAGGAACACAAAGTCATCTCTAAGTGTTTAGGGATCCATAAATGAGACAAACTGTCTGTAAATGGAGAAAAATTTAGTGCTGTAGTTACTCTTCCTAGAAGTTGTTGCCCTGCCAAGAAGACTCCAATTTATAAAGCGTTCCCCAGTGAGGTAATGAAGAACCCACAAGTGACATCCAAATGTATGACGGCATCACTGGAACTGGCAAAGATTTCGGCTATTATACATAAGTCATTGACCAGGCAGAGGAGCACCTTGGCGAATGCTTGGCAAAGAAGAAAAGGCTGAACTGTCATAAAAGAATACTTGATTCTATATATGGCCCCAAAAGAACATAGCTTACTGATACCAAAACGCCATTGTACCAGTACAGTACAGTAGAAGGAGCACAACAGAGGATCTTAAATGAGGTAAAGAAGAAATGATGAACCGCAAAAGGCTTTAAGACATTACTGAAACTGACATCTCTACCATTACCAAGTAATTGAACAGGGTGGTTACCCATGGCAGAATACCATGGAAGAGGCATCTGCTTTCAAATTAATAAATAAAAATTATGGTGTAAATAGGCCACAGCATAGATACATCAAAACATCCTCCCAACAATAATGTATGGTGGGGAGAGCTACATGATTTGGTTTACTTTAGCTGCATTTCTACTAGTTTTTCCTGGGCCTGATTGTTGTCTCGTGTCTCCTTCACTAAGAACTGCCCTGCAAAAGAAGCCTTCAGGAACCTGTGGTAGGAGAGATAATCAGATCGGCTGAGAGGTCCCTCTACCTGGAAGAGAGGTTTATGCTAATTGGGTATTCCCCGAGCTGGGAATTAAATTCATCCCTCTCACATGATGATCAAGTGAACACAACTCAACCCTTTCAACCCTTTGGAAATCCTTTTCGAGTGCAGTTGTTTTGTTTCTTCTTTGCTTTCTTCTATTGCTGGATTCTTCTTTTTCATCTTCTTTTATGCTGTGGGCCATTTGCAAACAAGTACCAACCATCTAACTTCTAGATTAAATCCCATGGAAAGGTGAAATCTGTTGCAGTTTCTCAACTGACCGCTAGAGGCTTGCTCCAAAAATGAGTCAATCTCCATCGCCTCCCATATGAAAATGTCAAACTTTAGACCAGAAATAAAGACATTTACAGCCTGTTAAAAAAAAAAAAAAAAAAAAAAAAAAAGTTTTAGCTTCAATTGTCAGGAATATTATACAAAGCAATACATGTATTTCTTATATGATTGATTGACAGTTGGCTCAGCCACATCTCTTCTTGATCTATAATAATGCTACCAAGCTTACTGAAAAACATAATCAGTTTGTACTAACCCAGCATCAGCTAAATGCAGTTGGTTGAGGCAGCAACAATGGCCCTAAACATGAACATAATGCCACTACATAATGGTTTTAAAAGAAGGTAATCTGTCTTTGGGAGTGGTCCTATGAAAGCCCAGACCTTGACGGCATCAAGACGCTCTGGAACGCCCCTCAAGAGAGCCATACTGAGGAATGATAAAAAATTCCTTTGTGTGTACACCTCTGATGCAGAGATACTAAAACTCTTGCTCAAAGTCATTTTTGCCAAAGGAGGTTCAAACAGCTATTAATTCCAGGGGTGCACTTTTTCATCCAGCACTACGACTGTTTAATGGCTGTATTCAATCAAGGCACAAGAGGTCATAATTGTTTGTGTGGTATCATCTTTAGCACTTGTATTTGTAACCTGTTAGTGGCTGTCAAATCAAGAAGAGGGAACATGAGAAGCAAGAAAAATATCATATATGCTGAAAGAGGAGGCAAGATGTGGAACGTGAAGGCAACAGTGGTCTCAGTGGTAACTGGAGTTGTCAGGGCTCTGATCGCCAGACTAGAGTGGCTCCAATATATTCCAGGAACAACAGCAGAGGAGAATGCAGGTCTAGGAGTGGTGGTAAAGATGCTGCAACCACAACATATTTGGTTAATATGTGTCTCTAAAAAAAATCATTAATCATTGCTTCAAACCCTTACATTTACAGGAATTGTTGTTCAACTCTCTCCAAACTTGTAGCTGGTCAGTTTAAGACACTAAACATTTTCAATTGAAGTCATTCTTTTGTGTTGTTGAATGTGTTATATGTGATATATCCTGAAGGCCTCCCCCCCAATTTCTTTTTACCGGGTAATATATTTAACTCTAAGGGCAGCTTTCCACTGCATGCAAGGGAATTTGCGTGCAGTCAGATCGGTCCCCCATTTTGATTCGTAGTGTGAATTTTAATATTTCAGTTAGATGAGGCTGTAATTTTACTATTTTGATGTAATAAATCAATACAAAAAAATTAATACAACCGGATAGCCAGGGAAAAATAGTAGACTTTTAATCTCATTGAAATATGTGACCCAGGATAATTTATTTGTATAGATAATTCAAAGTGATTTACATAAAAAGATCTTAAAAAATGCATGTAAAAGTAAAACAGAAATTAAAGACACAGACATAAGTTCAAAAGAATCAAACAAATGAGATTCAATAAATAAAGGCTGTAGTGCATTGTTGGAGATTACTGAAATACAGCCATAAATAAAAAGGTTTTCAACCTTGAAAAGTTTCAGCAACCCTGATGCATTCTGGGAGTTTCTTTCACAAGTGATGAGCATAAAAGCTGAACGCTGCCTTACTGTGTTTGGTTCTAATTCTGGTTACAGAAAGTACACGTGACCCCGACGACCTGAGGGTTCTGGTTGGTTTCTAATGGACCAGGAGATAAGAGATGTGTTTTGTTCCGAGACCATTCAGAGATTTATAAACCAGCAGCAGGATTTTAACCTCTATTCTAGGACATACAGGAAGCCAGTGTAAACATCTAAGAACTGGAGTTATATTGTCCACTCTCTTGGTCTTAGTGAGGACTCGAGTCTCTTGGTCTTAGTGAGGACTCGAGCAGCAGCGTTCAGGACTAGCTGCAGCATTACAGTAGTCCAGTCTACTGAAGATAGAAGCATGGACAAGAGAAATCAGTCCTTTAATCCTTGATATGTTCTTTAGGTAATAACAGGCTGAATTCATTTCTGTCTTAATGTGGCTGTTAAAGTTCAGGTCTGAGTCCAGAACAACTCGCAGATTTCTGGCTTGGCTCTTGGTTTTTAGCTTCACTGGTTGAAGCTGAGTGCTGACTTGTATTCCTCCTTCCTTGACTCCGAACACTATTACTTTTGTTTTGTCTTAATTTAACTGAAGACAATTCTGGTCAATCCAATCTTTAATTTGATTGCTGCAATGGATTAATGTTTGCATTGGATTATAGTCTCCTGGTGTTATGGTTTGGTTTTGCTAAGGACCCAAGTGCAGGAGAACAGGAGCCAGGAGTTGCAACAAAAAGGGTTTAATTACCAAAAGGCAAAAACAAAGCGATGCAGAGCAGGATTAACAAAAAAACCAGGAACAGGGAAAAAAAACGACGAGGAGACATGGAGGAAGAACCAGTACGGACCGACAGGGAACCAAGGAATGACAAGACAAGATATACTGAGGGGATAACGAGACATGACGAGACACAGGTGCAGACACAAACAGGGCAGATGGGACACAGGCGGGGCAAGACAGAAACTGAAAGTCACAAACTGGGGGGAAAGTGTCAAACCCTGACACCTGGAGAGATGGTAATATAGATGTGTGTGTCATCTGAGTAGTTATAACACTTTTTTTTATTTTTTCATAATTTGAGCGAGTGAGAACATATAGATGTGAAATAACAGAGGACCCTGAATTGAACTTTGAAGAACTCCACATGTTATTTTTTATTAGCTCCACTTTTGTAGTTGCCTGAAGACACAAAATAGTCGCTGTCTTTTCGATAGGACTCCAACCAGGCAGGTGCTGTATAGAGGTAGAACAGTCTCAAAAGTGACAAATGCACATGCCAATCCACAAATGCACAGGACAAGATTCACAAATGCACATACTGATCAACAAATGCACAGGACAAGAGTCACAAATGCAGGGGATGATTTGCAAATGCACAGAACAATTCACACGTTCGTAGGACAAGATACACAAATGTATTTTTGATGCACACACAAATATAACCTGATTTACAAACGTTTTTTTGTCTGTGTTATGTTGTGAAGAAAGATAACGTTAGACGTAACTCAAGTCAGAGCTGACGTGACTCCATTTATTTCAGACCCAAACATGAACGCATGTAAAAACCACTGACTCCCGTAAACCGGAACGGGGAGTGTCGTAAACAGAAACAGTTCTTAAAGTGACAGTGTATGTCTGTGAACTACCAGACATAACATTTCCCCCCCCTTCACACGACCTAGGTGTGATACTCAGTCTCAAAGTCCCCCAGGTGTTTAGGCCTGGTGCAAGCCCGAACTGGGCGACCCTCGGGTGCAGCAGCAATGTGGCTGCTCTTCGACTGCGGCCTGTGCTTGGACAGCTGGGGCGGCTGCCACATCGAACTGTGCAGCCGGCAGGGCTATAACGACCGGCACACCCGGTGGGGCCTGCACCTTACGCAGGTGGTTAGCATGCCAGGGGCATGCCATCGGCCAACCTGAACGAAACTGGGCCAATCTGTGTGGTAACATGGACGGGGTCTGACCAGAACGACTGGAGCTTGCCGCCACGATGAGGTTGTCGGATCCTGACCCAATCCGAGACAGCGATGGCAGGTGGTCTAACCCGTCGGGTCCTGTCGAAGCGGTCCTTCATCTGGCGCTGGCGGGTAGTTACTGCGGCTTGAACCGGGTGAACTGTGACCTGAGCCAGTGTGGGGCGGAGCCTATCCTGAGGCAGCTGGAGCTCCCGTCCCAGCATGAGGGAGGCTGGGGAGACTCCTGTGGTGGCGTGTCGGGTGGCCCGATAGTGCAGCAGCGTCTGTAGGAGACTGGTGGTGAGTGTGCACCCTTGTGCCAAGTGAGCCCTGATCCCGTTTTTCAGCGTTTGATTTAAACGTTCCACCCCCCCGTTTGCCGCTGGGTTGTAGAAAGCCGTGTGGCGAATCCCTTTCCCCGCCAGGTATGAGGACAGTTCATGGGAGATCATTTGGGGTCCATTGTCAGTCGTGATCCTCCTAGGCAAGCCCCAACGTGCAAACAGAGAATCAAGAATGTCCACCTTGGCCGTGATGGAGCCCACGGGTGCCACCTCCGGCCACTTGGAGTGGAGGTCATAGACTACGACGAGGAACCTCTGATGATGCGGCACCTCATGCAGCTCACCACAGATGTGAAGCTGCAGGTGCTCCCAGGGCTGTGATGGCCAGTCTAACGGCAGCATGGGTGGGGGTGGGGCCGGAGCCCTGGTCTTGTCGCTAAGAAGGCAAGCAGTGCAGTCCCTGACCAGGGCCTCTATTTCCCTGTCGATGCCTGGCCACCACACGACATCACGGCACCTCTGTTTGAGAGTGACTATGCCCAGGTGACCCTCGTGCGCCATAGCAAGGACACGTGCCCGGAGGTCACCAGGGACCACAGTGCAGAGCCCGCAGGCGACACAGGTCTCCTTCCAGCACGACAACTCCTCCCTGACCCTGTGATAGGGAAACAGCTCGTCCGGTACCCTCCCAGGCCAGCCTTGCCTGACGTAGGTCGAGAGTGTGGACAGGACGGGGTCGTGAACCACCAGACATAACAGTCTATGGGCTGCGCTGCATTTGTGTGTGACTTTTGAGGCTCCCCTGACTTGCTTCAATCCACAAATGCGTATTTTTAAACACGGAAGGATCTGCAACCAATCAGATATCTTCCTTTGTTTCAGCCAATCATAAGAGCGTACCCCACGTGGGTGACAATTTACACATAAACCAATCCGATTAAAGGGGCAGATACACTTGCTGTTTGAACCAGCCTTCACTTCCGTTAGCTTGGAAAAGTGACTCAATATTTCATAGTAGTTTGATAAACCGGCTGGTGGAATAAAGATAAATAAACAAGACAGCAACACAGGATGAAGAGGAGATCACTGCTCTGCTCTTATTGTAAGGATGATATGGCTTGTTGTGTTGTTGATAAAAATCACCATGACCTGCTTGCATTAGACTGGAACCACTAGGGAATGATGGTGGTTCACCCAGAGCAGCAAGGCGGCAGACCGTGTTGCTAGCTGGACCATTCGGCAGGAGGAAGGCTGTTGACCAATTTCAGCTTGACTGCTGGTGCCGCCTTCTGTTCCGGCTGAGCCACTTAGCTGGACCCCAGCTTGACTTGGCTGTCTGGTTAGAGACAAATGACTGCAGTAGCTTTGGCAGAGCTGGATCTGAGCTCAGACAATCCATATTTCATTTCATTGGGAGGAGACCTCTTTTTCTTGTGGGGGTTTTCCAGCTGAATGCCACGCTGGTTTATTCCACCCATTTGCCCATTCTTAGATTAGCTGGGGTAGAGCTCTGAAAAATGGGATTCAAAACTACTGTTCAGTAACCTACTGGTGACTTTAAAAGGGTGTTGTACAGTTCTTCCCATATAGTCTTTGTATGTAAAACCTTTGAATTGAAAGGGGTTAGACTTTATCACATGGCTTTGTTTGGCAGATTTTCTAAATCCACTCTCCAAAAGTGGGTTTATCAGCACTTGAAATGTCCTCAATGAAAAGTTATTGGGCTTCATGAGGGGGTATTACCTGCTGTCTGTCCAGCCGTTGCTGCACCTGGAATTACAGCTCAACATAATCCACAGTGGATTACAACCGGGCTAAATGCACCCACGATTAAAAAGTATTTCCCTCCAGAGGTTTTTAATGAGAATCTCAGCAGTGTTTGTAGTGCATTAAATTAACAAGATGAGCATATAGATAGAATGCATTGTGTGGAAGTAATACATCTTAAAATAAACTGCCATAAAACTTTTCTTGATATAATTAGACAATATTCAGTTTCAAACCTAACACTAAGTTAGATGTAATATTTGCTAACTGAAAATGAAAACAAAGGTCAGAATGTACTAAAAAAAGGCCCTTTCACACATTACCGCACAGTAGGAACCCGATATATGTTTTCCATGTCAACTTAATTTAATTTGTTAATATATATAAATTAAAAAATAAATGTTTTATTGTTTTTGCACTTGATGCCTGTAACCCTGTATCACATTGTAAAAATGCTGTTACATGGAGAAAGGTGGGGTTGATATTTCAAAGAGGTGACATGATGGCAACAGGTTAGTATCCATATATCCATGAAAGGTCAGGGAGATAAATATAAATATGGATGGAAGTTCTCCACTTGCATTACACATGAATGAGAAAATCATTGAAATGTTTAAAATTTCCTCCAAAGAATATTCTTTAGTGATTTGCATAATGTTTCCCTCTCAAATGCATAATATGAAATCACTCAAGCTATGTAGAGGAATATTAACGTCTAAAGGATAAGGATTCAAGTCTAAGATGCCCACCTGTGATCCCTGATCCCTCAGACAACACGGTATCTGCAACTGCCATTCATCAATTGCTGATATAACTACATGTTGACTGAAACCTTTGTCGGGCTCAATGCAGAACTACATCCACAAATACCACTTAAAACTTAACTCTGGCAAAAGCGAAGCTGAGCTAATAAGCATGTGGGATGGAACATCACACGCGGAAATGCATAAAAGTACTTAGATACATAAGTATTCCAGATCTCTTTTTAGAAAGTAGAGACTAGTGGTCTGGATGAAATACAATCAAATCTGGAGTGTTATCAACAACTAATCCAAAAGCTGGGGTGTGTGATGGTACCGGGTTGTATCGTGTACCGTCCTGTCAATGCATTTTAGAGGAACGTATGCTGCTTTCACCTCTACATCAAGCCAGTCTGAGTAGTTTGATGTCAGGCTGTACCTTCACAGGTCTGTGTCATGTGATCTTCTGTAAAAAGGGATTCCTTTATGACCATCAAGGAACACATAGTTTACTATAGCCGTATTATTTATTAATAAGCCTCCATTTCAATGTTCTTCAAACACCACTTCAGCGGTATCTATTTTCTTTTTCCTTTTATTCTTTTTCCCGGTGAGTGCTCCAGTTGGTCAGCTGCCGGTTTTCATTTACTTCAGTTTTGCAGCATTCACACTTCTGCATTGTTCTGCCCTTCACACTTTCTTTCTCTGAGAGTGCAAAAACACAACTCAAGACGAAGGCTTCCTTTCAGCATTTGCCTATGTTTAAAAGAAAAAGTGTGTGACACTCTTGAAATGAACTACTTAACTGCATTAATTTGCTATAAAAATGCGATCCAATCTTTGTCAAAGTCACAATTAGAGACAAGTCGTTAGGCAGAGAACACGAACAATTATAAATTATTATGTCTTAATTGAAGTCACCCATTAAAGATTCACAGTGCTGGTGGAAACAAGGGTGAGTGAACCCTGGGAGTTAATAGCTGCTCAAACCCCTTTTGGCCGCAATAGCTTTAGGTAAGCAGTTCCTATAGCTCTAGATCCGACTTGCACATCATGTTTGACCATTAGTATTTACATAACTTCTTCAGATCAGACACATTTATAGGATGTTTAGTCTGAACAGCTCTGATGCAGGAAGCAATTTAATTCCAAGGGGTTCACACATTTTTTTTTTACATTGCATGTATCCAGATTTCCGCTTGTATGGATGTGTGAGTGTGCACTGCTTTATGGTAGTGCCAGTGGAGTTTTACATTGAGGGGTTATACATGTGTGTGCGTTTGTCTGAGTGTGTAACTGTCTTTACAAATGTGTGTATGCCAGACTGGCCCCAGGGTCCCGAGCCATCATGCTTTATGAGGTATGGCAAGGTGAGAGCAAAACATCTGCTAACCCAAAGAAAAGCCCCATCCAGGGCCTCGTACTGAGCATCGCCAGTGAAAACATACAAGCACTTACCGATATACATTGCACTGTTAAAACCTTGATTTTTGTTGGACTACCAGAAAATACTCTTATGTTCACAGACACATGAATACATGCAATAATCCTGAGGAACAAAAAAAGCTCCGTTGTTAAGACCCACATCCCCCTCTTCAGGCTTTCCTCTCTAACACTGTACCTTCTAAGTTGTTTCTTTTTCTCTCTTATTCCAGCGCTTCCCTCATGTCAAGGGCATTGGAGCAATCCCCGACTACCTGCCATCATGCCCCCCCCTTTGCCCTGCTCCCCTCTTCCTTCCTCCCCCGCCTGTCTTTTCAGAACACCCCGGAGAGGAGAACTGCCATGTAAGGTCTGGTGGAGAGAGGATAGACACAGAGAGCATTCAGACTACCGCCGACATCAGAATCAGTGAACCTGCCCACATCTATTCTCTCCAACCTTGTCTTTTAGACGGCCTGTCCATATGTCATGTGTGTAGTTCTGTGTGTGGCAGCACCTCATTTTTTTTCCTAATCCTTCTGTATGCAGTAGGGATGGTTGACTTCTTTCCCTTTTTCTGCTGGAAGCTGAAGGAATATAAGCAATTTCTTTAAGGTTAGAGAGTTTTAAAACCAAAGGCAAATTTGTTTGCAAATGTTGTGCTTTTGTTCATGCAACCCTGAAGCAAAAAAGAAAAGAGGAAAAAAAAACGAACAAGCTGGAAATTGCAAAGGATTGCCCCTTTCCTTTTACACAAGTACACACACCATAGCAGGCGCAATATGCAAATCCCTTTATTTGAGGAACTTGCCTTTTACACTTTTCAGTGGTTTACTCATGCATTTGTTGATAGCATGATCTTTTGTTCCTCTAAATTTCAGCTTTTCGTGGATAACTCTTTTCTTACAAATGATAATTACAATCCTCTCTTGATGTCACCTTTTTGAAATAACATTATTTTTTCCTCACTAGCAGTAATGTCCCTGAACTTGTGTTCCCTTTGACAAACCTGAAGTGCAAAAATAGACAAAAATAGATGTGAATTAACAAAATCAGATGACCGAGAGAGTAATTTAAAACATCTTCGGGTCATTCCATCTGCAAAGAAATAAAAGTCAAGACAAATGTAAGAATCACCATGTTTGTATGTAGAAGTGGTGCTGAAAGAGCATTGAAACTCAAATCACAGGGACTAATCTTTGCTCTCCAATATTTAGTCTTTCTTGTGTCCATTTTTTATTTCCACACATTGTCTCTTGTTCCTTGTAGGTATTAATTAAAGATAACAACAAAAACACTCAGATTTAGTTCTTAATTACAGAAATGCTGTCCTTACTGAAGTGAGGAAGGCAATTCTGTCTTAAGTGCCACTTCCAAAAGATGTTGTCATTGTTTTGCTTTCCAAAAAAGCTGTTGCCTTGTTTAATATGACTCGTCAAGTACCCTGAAGAGGTTCAACTAAATTACTGTCATCCGTTGAATGCCGCTTGATATTTTTTCATTTTAATAGCAGCAAGTACAATTCCTGTCTATCTTCCACTTGACCTGCCTCCCCCTCAAAATCATTTGTCTGCTCTGTCTAGCTTGTAATTGTAAAACACTTCAGTCTGAAAGGGTACAAACAAATGGAAATGTTTTCCCCTTTCCAGCTCAAGTAACAAGTAATTCTCGTTCATACAAGATTTTCAGTTAATGAAATTGCAAGCATGCATGACATCAACCCTATAAAGATTTGTCTCTGGGGAACGCAACAGGGTCCAGGTGTAGAGGCATGGGGGTGATCTCTGGGATAATTCAAATTAGATGACGAAGAAAGTTTGTTGTCTCAGACACAGTTTCTTTCCATTGTCATAACACTCTGTTACAAAGTACAGTATCTGCTGATATATATATATATATATATATATATATATATATATATATATATATATATATATATATATATATATATATATATATATATATATATATATATATGTATATATATATCGGTATGGGCCGATAATGCCCCCCTATAGGTTTTGATCGGAGTTCTCAAAATAATAGTTCAAAGCAGGCCGATCCGATGATGTTTACAAAAACATTCCCACATCTTGGACTGAGGTGTCCGTGTCCTAAGTGGGCATGACAGTTTCTACAGAGCATCAACACTGAAAATGGCGTCGCCGGTGTGGCAGTTTTACAACGTCCAAAAAGGACAACAAACTTGCAAGGTGCAAAGGAAATACCCCGAGGAGGAATGTTACAAAAGAATTTCAACACCATGAAGCTGATGAGACATTTGAAAGTTTCTCACATGAAGGAGTATATTAAGTTTAAGAAGTCGGCCGCTAAGGCAGAGAAAGAAAAGGAGCCGCTAACTGAACGTACCAGACCTATAAAGGACAGCAACAACAACAAGAAGATAAGGTAATATGTCTTGATCACCAGCCGCTTTCTGTTGTAGAAGACGTCAGGTTTAAACGCATCATTTAATTAATTCCTTTTTCCACAGGAAAACTAAGGTTTATAGTTTACAACTTTTATCAACTCTAAGAGAGTGACATGTCTACTGTTGTCTGTGTTAGTGCACTGCACATGTTGTGTTGTGCACATAATTATTACCATAGGAAAGCTTAAACTAGTAAGCTACACAAGTCTAAGTCGTCTCTAAGACTCTCCAGAGTGAAATATTGCACAAGTTGTTCTGGGCTCTTTGTGTTCCATACCTATTATCCATTTCTTCAGATTGACATCAGTTGTTCTCTTGTGTCCACATCAAGGGAGATTATCTAAAGTCCTGTGGAGCATAAACTTTTGAATGAAATCTGTAGTCTGTAGTCACAGGAACATCAAGTTGCTTAGAAATGTTCTTCTTGGCTTTACCTTTAACATGTTTGTCTCGACTGTCTCCTTTGCTTTCCCTGGAGACACTTGTGATGATGGTTACAGGACACACCTTAGTTTAACATGTCACTATGGTCAGATTATTTTCCATTTTTTTCTAGTGTTATCAACAGTTTTGTCCAGGCCAGGTTCATTAGTTATTGCTTTCAAATTGTGGTTCAACAGAATTACAAGAAAAACCCAAATCTTTGGCATTTAGATTTAGAAACGCTCAGACGGCACCATTGATAAAGGTAGAGTGGAAAGGACTTTGCTTAACACCGAAGCTTTAGCCTACCACATAAACTCAAAGCACCCGGTCGCGAGCGCAGCCACAGCTAATGTTAGCAGCAACGATGTTAGCTATTTATCGAGCCACAGCAACGCTCTTCCCCAAACTGGACTCGAGGAGAGCACCCTGTGCACGCCTGCGACCGAGAGGCTGGTGAATGTGTTTGCCAAGTGGATGTAAATGGCTAGGACTGCATCTGTTCAAGTCTGTTAAAAAAATAAATACATTACTTTATAAAGCCACTTTTTTGTGTTATCAATCTTTGATCTGCCACAATAATGTAATAAATTCAAAGGAAAACACCTCAAGTTGAGGGCTTTTCTCAGCAATTTCTAGGTGAGATTAATAAAGAAATTAATTAGATTAATTAATTACAGATCTTAATTAATCGCTTAATTATTTTAATCACGTGACAACACTAATTGTAAGGCTGCTGTTTGTATTATTTATTCTTCAAAAGATTAAAAAATCAACGGTCAAATGAATGTAGACAAACAAATCAAATGCACCCTTCATTGCAGGGGAGACCCTTGTGACATACTACCTCCATTTGGTCTGGATGATTATGGATGATGATTGTATGATCGTATAGTGTGCCTTTTATGTGTGTGTATTTATATATATCCCTCTGTTTTTATTGTCTTGTCTCTGTTGTCTTTACTCCCCTTTTGAGTAAGTGTTTTGCAGAGCTCTTCTCTTCTTGACAGAGGGTGTTCGGAGTGCATTCACTACTTGAGGGAGTGGTCATTTCTTTTGGGAGACAGAAAAGTGATCTTTTTCTTTTTCCTATTCATTGCTCCTTTAATGCTTTTTATATGGTTACAGTTTTTTTAGGGCCCGAGCACTTACAGTGCGAAGGCCCTATTGTATCTGTAGGAATTCTTTCTTTCTTTCTTTCTTTCTTTCTTTCTTTCTTTCTTTCTTTCTTTCTTTCTTTCTTTCTTTCTTTCTTTCTTTCTTTCTTTCTTTCTTTTTCCGACGAAAGGAGGGCCTTTTTGCCCCCCTAAACGTGCTCCAAAAAGTCACCAAACTTTGCACGTAAGCCAGGCCTGGCGAAAAATTTGATATTTAATGGTTTGCATTAATGGGCGTGGCCTAATGGCTCAACAGCGCCCCCTAGAAATCTGTGTGCCTCAAGCCCCACAATACGGTTTGACGTACATGCACGAAAATCTCTATCATGTCGCAACTTAAAGAAAAGTCTCTTGGCGCCATGGCCGAAACCGAACAGGAAGTCGGCCATTTTTAATTAATCGTGTAATTTTGGCAAAATTTATGCCGTTTCTTCGGCCGAACCGTAAAATGCACCCAGGTGTCAAAATGTGCGTTTCGATCCTCCGAATATGCGCATTACTTTTCTCAGTCAAAAGCGTTACCGTGGCGACGATAGACGCCAAAAAGCGTGCCCCCCCTTCTTCTGATTGGTCGATATGTGATAGTTCCTATTTTCTGCAATAACTTTTGAATGGTTTGACATAAAGAGTCGTGGGTGGTGTCATCGGACATGGTTTTGAGTCCTTGAATATAATTGGTGCAAATTAGCCCCGCCCCTTCATCTGATTGGTCAATATCTGATAGTTCCTACTTTCTGCCATAACTTTTTAATGGTTTGATATAGAGAGTCGTGGCTGGTGTCATCCGCTAAATGTCCAGGCCTGAAGAATCTACATGCAAGTCATACAAGCTTCCACTGCAGCCTGAACGTGCACAAGGGTGCGAGGGCCCGTTCATCGCTGCTTGCAGCTTTAATTTTATATTATTTCATCCATTGAGAAGTAATTTAATCTACAAATAACTGTTTAACTGTTTTACCTGATTCTTATTCCCTAATCATCATTTGTTGTTTGATTTGTTCCCATCGTCCCATCCCTCAGCTGATCTGAGGAGCATAACAAGTGTTATTTTTAAATAATTCTAGTAATGTGCCTCTGCTTTATGCAGTGTTGGCCTGAGGCCTTGTGTTTTTGAATCATCTGGTTGTATTTTTCTTAATTTATTGAGAATCTTTTTAAAGCCCAAAGGAGTTTGTTCTTAACATTTAGTACAGAAACTAAGAAGGGTATGGCTGATACGGTTCTGATAGTTTTGGGCAAAGGCCAACGTGACCTCACATTGTGTGCTCACATCCATTCCATTTTCATAAATATAATCGGAGAATATATTTGTTATATATTTGGCACAAATGTGCAAGTGAATAAATATGAACTTTGGTTTTCAAAAGCCAAGAACAAACTGACCTGACCCGCAGTCATTCTCATATATTCCAGGAATACAAGAAGTCTCATTACATCTCAGGACTAAGAAGAAAATCCACTTCAGCTTCAACAAGAGCTGATAAAAGACAATGTTTTAATTTTGTTGATAACCCAAGGGTTAATGTATTTACTATAGGTGCGATGATCCACTTAACTCCCGAGATGATATCGGGTTCTCGAGGACAAGACAATCTTTTTCCACTGCATTGACGGAAACTTCCGAGTTGAAAGGAACGTGTGGCAAAAACAGCTTTTTGTCAAAACAATGTTTAAGTTTATTTACAAATATTTTATAACTGCAGATATATTAACTATGCATAAATGAGCATGGGCTTTTACTTTTGCATAACATAAAAATAAACTATTAAAAGATTTTTCTTGAACAAAATTCAAACAAAGCTCTTCCAAAACAGAATGCAAAAACCTTTTTTCTTCAACAATCTGCAGTAACAGTGCCCAGCCTAAAGATACGCTCGTGTTCTCTTTCAAGACTACAAGCATGTCTGCATTTTCTGTTAAGACCTTTGGCAGTCACTATTTCTCCTGCCTCCTATCTTCTTCTTTTTTTTTCTTCACTGAACAACCAAAATGGTGCCACACAAATGATTTAAAATTGGGTTGGGCACGTTCTATGTCAGTTTTGTCAGGTTTGTTGGCTGAGATGTTGCCAACTCCTCAGTAAGGACAGTAGCTATTGGCTGTCCGCTAAATGACTCAGTAAATCTGAAGTTTAAAGAGCATATTGCAGGTTGGAGACCCCTGTGAATCAATGTGTAGGAAAATAATGTAGGAACTGAATTTTCATTGAAATACGCATAAATATATACTACACTGACCTCCAGAGTTGTTTTTGTGAGAGTATTTTACTTCCGCATCTGAAAAAGCTGAACCGGAAGTGACGTAGCGGCAGGGAGTGCAGTGAATTTCAACAATAGGAAAAATAATGGATCTTAATGTTAGTTGTGACACTGAAGAGGTTGTGAATGTGTATTCACACCAATATGACAGGCCACAGCCTTATAATTACGAACCCATTAGGCCCCCCACGTTCTTTTGATTGACAGCTGAAACTCGCTTTTTAAAATGCTGATTTATGGGTCCGCGTTACACCAACGCAGACCCTACGCCGTAGGCTACGCCGTCGATTTTACGCGGAACCATGAATCAGCCTTTATTCACCGCAGCACCCGCCCGTGCTCCTGAAGAAACTCTGAAAATAACTCCCATAAAGATGGGCGAGTACTTGTAATCTGTCTACGTTTGTACTTTCTAAACAGAAAACAAGCTTATTATCTTCTCTTTTTCTGATTAAATGCATCTGAAATAGCCGGGTATTTTTAAAACCGAATATTTCCCCCCCTTCATTTATGAAATAATTTGTATCCACATTACATCATTGTTAAAAAAAAAAAACCTTCCACACATAACCGAAGATATATGCGTTTTCAACCACATTCATAAGCATTCCAAACCTGTAGATCATCTGTTCTTCCAGCCTTCGGGCCTACCTCCGCGGCGCAGCTTCCCCGGGATCTGCGTCCCCTTCTCGGTAACGAGCCTGAGTCCCCCCGTGTCCCACCACGGAGCTGCCGCGTTAAATTGACGCACCCCTATTTGGCGTACTCAAACCCATCTAATTAAGAACTCACCCATTGTCAGATGAGAGATTGGTAAATACAGTTCATTTTTCCTTCCTGATAAAATTGGTGCTCCAACAAGTTTGATAAATTAAGTGGGATCACTATAGTTACAAACACATTATCCAGAGGATCCTGGGAAAATACACCCAACCACTCAACAGCTTTACAATATGAAAGTCTTTTTGTCTTTCTTGCGTTTTGGGGACGTTGTATTTCTGGAAAGAAATTAAATTAAATCTTCTTTCCCTGCTGGATGGAACTCTTTCAGAATCAAGTCAGAAGTCAGATGGCAGCAACACAAACGTCTGTGACATGAGTCCTTTTTCTCATTCCTTTTCAAAATGTTCCTTCGCAATTTCTTTCATACTTGTACACACTCAAGCACTGCATTTGGCAGAGCGTTTTATCCAAAGCCACTTACAAAAAGCGTAACACAATTAAGCCAAAAAGTAGAGGGAGAGTTGCAGCATGAGTCAAGAGTGCAACTTCTTGAAGGAAATTACCGCTGCTAAAGGAAATTGCACATAGATCCCTTTTAATCCATTTGTTCTCCGTTCTTAGCTCTGTATATGTTGTTTCCAAGTTTGACCTGCTCATGAGTATGAATCGGGGTGCATAAATAAATTTGCCATGCCTTGTGTCCTAAAATACAGCATCACTCAGTATTTTCAAACTCAATATAATAACAACTTTATTCATCAGTATACATGGAAACACACTGAAATGTGTCCTCTGCATTTTTAACCCATCACCAGTTAGACTAGTAGCAGTGGGCTGCCTTTATTCTGGCGCCCGGGGAGCAATTAGGGTTAACGGCCTTGCTCCCTAACGGACTTGGTCCTCCAGACCCAAGCCCACCTCTGTAACCACTAGACTACCACTCCAAACGTATGACACAAAAGGTGGACAGAGACAAAGAAACAACTGTCAATTTGAACATGACAATTATATTTATAGCATATCCCCACACACCCTCACAGGCATTTGTTTTTGTCCCCTGGCTATATGCATGAGGATCTTTAGCAAAACTCTCCCTGAAGAGCAATTTGTCACACATCCAAGTCTAAGAATGTATGCATGGCATCTGGCATGAATTTGTGATTACTCACATGAAGATTAGATAGAGAGGGAGAGAGAGCAATTGGAGGCTCAAGTTTATGAGAAAAAGAGAGCTGCCATTCAATAGTTTGAGAAGAAAAAATATACTGAAAGGGTGACTCCATTGCAACGAGGCGCCACAGTGAGCAGGCAAAGTGGCAGATGCAGATGAGTTGTGAAGAAGTGGCTACTCGCTACAGAAATCACGGAGAACTGTGGGTGACTGCATTTGCATTTGTATTTGCTGTAATGGAAGATACTCTATGCATTATTTTAACTCGCATACCAAACCGACTGGGAAATGAGAAATGACGGCTACACCTCCAACAAACAGTCTGCTGTAGTTTGTAAATCAACTTTTTGTTATTTATTTATTCATTTTTTTTACCCTGGAAGCATCCCAAATAAAGTGTCTGCCATCCAAATGGACACCGAGTTTGATGTACCACATACTAGACAATAATCAGTGCAAATAATCTGGAAAGAACATCAGGCAGCACATGTGGCCGGAGTAGGAAAGCACAGGTGTTGGGTTGACACCCAGACACGGGGAAAAATTAAGAATTTAAAAAGAGAGAAAGAGAGATGAGCAAAGGAATACCTCTCAGAAAAGTGAGTTAAGGTATGTGAGATTTGACAGGGCATGACTGCAAGTGAAAAGATGATGGCCAAGAAAGGTCATACAACCTAGAAGTTTCTGAAATTCCAGGTAAAAAGATACCTTTTGAAGTGTTGAGGCCACATCTTCATCTCAGCAGGCGAGAGTAAAGTTCAACACGCGCATACACACACATAAACACACACCAGTTGGCAGAACATCACATGATGGCACCTTGATTATCCAGCAGGCATCTGGTGAAGCAGCTAACACGATGCAGCAGAGCATGCAGGCTGTGGCCATATGTGCACCCACGGGTAGTATGATATGCGTGCATTCGTGTTTGTGTGTGTTAGAATTAGCCGTGTTTGGCGAGCTTGCACATGTCTCTGTGTTTTTTTGCGGATTTCAGGTGTCTGTGGGGACAGCTGCTCTCTAAACAGTGTCATTGTGTCTAATTGGGGATTACCCAGTCAGCGTTTGGTGGTGGTAGCATGTGTTTCTCTTTTGACAGGGGAAACAAGCAGCTTCACAGAGCCAATGACTCCATCTACACGTACTGCAACGTTTATCCAGATTTCCACAAATCTGTTAAGGAAGCAAGACATTTGCCAAAAAAAACTTCTGTAAGGACTTAAGGAATTTTTAAATGTCACCCCTGCCTCATGCACAGATACTCCTCTGCATACACATCTTGATTTAACACACTTTATGTGCAGGGATGTGCAGAGATGGGCAAAACACCTTGTGAAATACCTGATACTCAATGATTGTTTCAAAATAGACTACTATATATTATATTTCAACAATATTCTCTCCAGGGAGTTTCTATACACAGTTGATTAAGAAAGTAGATTTAGAGATTAAGTGGACAGTGTTCCAGAGCTATGCCTAATTAAGGCATAAATCTGGAAAGACATAAATTTGATATATACAACTAGGCAGCACATCAAATAGCAACTAGTTTCTCATGAATTAATTAATTACTTTTTATAAAGCAACATTTACTCTGAGCTCTGAACAACCGCACCGGTCCAGAACTGAATCATGCTTAAAATGAGAGCAGTAATATTTATCAAAATGGCAAATATGTATCAATATGAACACCAGACATGATGTGATCCATCACAGTGTTATGTAATTTAATTTATAGCTCAAAACACATTTGTGTGCGCAGTAACCCATGCATATGTGGCCCTAATAATCATTGTTTGTTTATTCATTCATTTAATGTAGGAATTCATGAATGAACACAGGGAATGGAGAGCTAGTAGATATGGCAGGATTCGCTTCACATGACCAAAAGAACTGAGTGTCATCTTTGATGCTTTTAAGCAGGAACTGAATGGAACTGCATGTAAGATCAGGGGAGCTACTCAGGATAGTTTTTTCACTAATAATGGTGAAGTGCTGCATGTTGGCTTAGATCAGGGGTCGGCAACCCGCGGCTCTTGAGCCGCATGCGGCTCTTTAGCCCCGCCCTAGTGGCTCCTGGAGCTTTTTCAAAAATGTTTCACCTTTTTTTCCTTTTTTTCCCCTTTTTCTTCTTTTTTTTCTTCCTTTTTTTCTCTTTCTTTCTCTTTCTTTTCTCTTTTTTTCTCTTTTTTTTCCTTTTTTTCTTTCTTTTCTTGTTTTTTTGCTTTTTTCTTCTTTTTTTCCCTTTTTTCTTCTTTTTTTCTTCCTTTTTTCTCTTTCTTTGTCTTTATTTTCTCTTTTTTTCTCCTTTTTCTCTTTTTTCCTTTTTTTCTTTCTTTTCTTGTTTTTTTTTCTTTTTTCTTTCCTTTTTTCCCCTTTTTTTTCTTCCTTTTTCCTTTCCTTTTTAATCTCGACATTTCGGCTTTTTTCTCGATATTTCGACTTTTTTCTCAACATTTCGACTTTTTTCTCAACATTTGAACTTTTTTCTCGAGATTGTACTTCAACATTAATCTCAACATTTTGACTTTTTTCTCTGAATATTGACTTTTTTCTCCACATTTTGACTTTTTTTTTTCGACATTTCTCCTTTCACCATTTGTCTTCATTTTAAGGTTTATACAAGACCTTTCATTTTTTGCGGCTCCAGACATATTCGTTTTTTGTGTTTTTGGTCCAATATGGCTCTTTCAACATTTTGGGTTGCCGACCCCTGGCTTAGATCAACCCAGCTCCCTCCTCTCTGCCTACCTTCCTCTCATCCACCTCTCTCCTCAAAGTCTCCCGCCTCATGAGGGCCACATCGCCACTGCCTATGTCAGTATGACGCTTGGATTTTTAATTTTGTTTCCAAAGTCTTCTACAAGAGCAGACTCATTTTCTGTCATGATTTCTACCAAAACAGCATCTTTTATTGGCTTGTGTTGTAAACTAGCATGCAACCAAAGCCAGTGGTGTAGGACGAGATGCTGCTGTCCTAAATATAGCCTACAACCGTTTCCAGCGTAACACTATCAAGTCTTATAGTAGTGTTGCAAATGTCCCATGTTTAAGTGGATATGGCATGTTTTCTGTGTTTTCTTGTTGCAACAATAAAGTCTTACCTTACACCTCATCATAGGTTTAACAAAGTTAAACCCTCTTAAGCCACTATATAAAGAAAGCAATCAAAAGTTTACAAAGGTAAATGTAATCATATTAAGTTTATTTTATATTCCAGTTCACGAAAATTCACAATCCATTTTATTCCTATTCATATTGAAGGTCTTATTTACAAGGTTTTTCATCGTTAAGAAAAGTGAGCTTTAATGGATTTCACTGGATCATTATTTTGCGTGAGATCTTTGATGCTCTTCCAACATTTTGATCGGTTTTAATATGGGAAAGAAATTATATCACCACTCTGAGTCAAAGTTTATTTGTTTTTTCTTTTTCTTTTTTATGCGTAAACCTTTTCCAATCATCCCTGCTTTCACTTCTCCTATCTACTTCTGGTGTATTTCTGTGCATCTCTGCAAAGACAGTATGAAGTATATGCAAATGGGGAATATACTTGAGAATCTCCTGGGACATCAGTGGACTAGTTCACTGTGCATCACTCCATTACTTTGAGACAGTATTGTGTGCCTTCTTTTTTAATACATCGTTACTCCTGAAATTTATTCCATGTGAATTTTATTCACGTTTCACTGTTGAAATGCATAGTTGCCCTCCACATGCTCATTTTAATCTGCAGACCCATAGTCCCAATATGCATTTCCCCACCAATAGCTGAGACAAATCACTGTGGGCCATCCTCCATCCCCCAAAACAACCCGTCATGCGGTACCTATCCATTTAAGCCTTGACACACTGCAATGTAAAAATAACACAGCTGCACTTAAAAAGCCACTGGGGGAAAAAAGACAAGGCAGTCAAAAACACGCTTATTTCTAAAGGTACACCAACAGACATCAGCAAGGCTGATGCTGCAAGCCTGTTGGGGAAAACTGCTTCTTCTGATGCTATGATTGACTCAAACATAAATATATACATCTGTGGATAAAAGACTCACTGATTAAAAGACATAAGAAGCAAATATGTGCTGGGAAAAAGGATGTTGTTTACAAGCATCTTTACATTATTGTCACACTGCTCTGCGGCTGCCATTGGCTTTTTTTATTGACTGTCTTAGGTTCTATCAATCATGTAGCGCAAAGTGGACATCAGACTGTGTTGCTCTAACTTCTGTTAATAAACAGCTGGCAGACGCATCCACTGTGTGCCTACAGATAAAAGTGATGTTGGGTTTGAGAACACGAGGTGCCTTATCTTAATGATGTGCTGTCTATTGTGTGCAAATAAGAAAAGCAACTGATAAATGGTCTTTGAGCTCTATTACAGTGTGAGAGGAAAGGGATGTTAAATTGGTGTTTAGATTAAAAAAGAATGTTGTCAGCTTTACTGACCTCTAAATGATTGAATCCTTCATCACTCAGTTGTCAGAGAATTTCATGCAAATTATGAACTGCTCCTTGATACCTACATAAAATCTTAAAGTAGGCTCTCCCAGGATCCAAAATCTGTCTAAAACAGTAATGAATAAGACATCAGAGGTTGTCACACTGCATATATATGGAGAGAGACAGAGAGAGACAGAGAGAGAGACATGACTTCAGAGACACACACCGAAATATCAGATTAAGCACACAAGTATACTTGCATTTAAAGTCCTTTAAGATCTCTCACAACTCCGAGTTAGATCCGACAAGTCCTTTCAAATTCCTTGTCTCCACATGATCAAATTTACGAATGGAAATCCTACCAGTGAACCAAGAGTCCATCGTCTCTTATTACAAATCAATACTTCTGAAATTCATAATACATGTATAGCACATACATGTTTGGCACGTACAGACAATGTGTAATGATTATTTTTCAAAGCTTGTTTAAAAGAAAGGATTATTAAGTGTTTTGCATTATTTTCAAATAAAAACATGAAGACAGACTCCTGTTTTATCAAAAATGTCAAGAGTTCCAAAGCTATATTAATTTTATTCAAACATTTAACATTCTGGTGGAACAAAGTTGTGTTTTTTTCCAGCATTTAAGTATATGACAGCAAAGAAGGATCCCACAAATGAGCAGTTACAAGAAGTGAGGGGAATCCTAAGAGCTCTGAGTCTGAATGCACTGTTATGTTTTTGATAGTTCCTGTTTTATTTTGAAGCCTGTGTCTTTGTGTTTGAGTTTCGTCTTGACTTTCCTGTTTTCCATCTGCCCTGATCGTCTGCACCTGTGGGGTTTTTGTAGTCTTGATTTATGTTTAAACTCTTGTTTTGCAATCCTGCTAAGCAGTGCTTTTCTTTGAGTTAAGTACAACAATCCCTATTTTTGGAACTTCTGCCTCCTGGTCTCCTGCAACATGCACTGTTTCCTTCAGCATATCCTGGCTCATGGATTCACTGAATGAACCAGTGAGCAAGTCTGCATGCTTCCAGATTAGCAGGTTACATGCAGGATAAAGGCTCTAACTATACTCAAGCTATTAGCTAATCTGCTAATAGATTGAGTAGAAAGTTAAAAGGCAGTTTCATAAGCGTATGACCACGAAGAAGGAGGTACCTGAATCACATGTCCATGGAAGTCTGTTCAGGCGAGTTGAACTTCATGGATTCAACAGGCGAGTCAGCATACCTCTGGGAAGTGGGAATAATAAGCCGACTGCAACAGCACAGATGACAGTACCAACAACGTAAACAAAATAATGAAAATTGGCAGTTGGTTTTTGCATGTTGTATGGATGGATGGAACAGCAAATACTTTTACTGCAAATGTCTGCAGAAGTCGTGCAAAAAAGTGGTCTCTACGCCCTTCATCAGGTGACGGAGAGGCTCTGCGCGGCGACGGTTTCAATTCGACAGAAAATCAGGCTTTAGAGTTTGGGATTCACGACTCGGCCAACAGATCTGGGTGATTAACACAGATCTGAAGGGATTCACATAAATAGTTCTGAGTCTGTGCATTGATAGTTTGCTAGTAGTTCCAATATGGGTTTCCATTAAGCCTTTTGATTAATTAGTGTTTTTAATTACTGTTTTTGAATATGCTTAAGTTGACTTGGGGGAAACATTTTAATAAGATTTTTTCCACACTTGTAAGATTCAGGCTTTTTATAGAGACTATTTTACCTGCTTTAGAGAAAAGTCTTCAAGGCACAGAGAATGAAGATACTCAAGAATTATAGTGCAAGCTTATGGCAATTGGGGTAAATCTTTCACACTTCTTCATCATGGACCATCCTGTACCTCAACTGTAGCAGTGGTACTGCTTCTGAAATAGCCCTTAATTTTTCTCATTTTGGGTTAGATGTCATGTAACCCTGGGTTCTGGTCAATCGCCTTTTTCACCATCAATTTGAGTATATGAACTACACGAATGGTGTGATGCAGATACAGCTCCCTGACACATGCACCAATGTTTGCCCCATCCTCTGTGACAAGGCATGTAACACATAAACGTATAAAAAAATGTCTGCTGCTCCTGGTTGTTCTTGAATTTACTCATCTGGAGATTGACAAAATACATCTTACGTTTTCTTACCATGTGTGAAGTTTTTACCCATGCCAGATTTTCAGCAGTATGAGCCTGAGGAAAATGCTGAACCCCCAAAACAACCAAACTTAGGGAGCCACTGTCACCTACAAAATAGCCAGTGACAACAAAGTACACATCAGTGACTTCTCTGTTTCCTCGTACTTGGCCTCCACCGTCACTTTCAAAGTCAAAGGAATAGAAAATAGTTAAACACAAAAAGGGGCTTCCTATGCTTACATACACACCTTCCTGGTAGGGAGAAGATAGTGACAGTTCAGTGCTTTGTACAAACTTCCTAAAGCCTTGGGCCTCCACAGTGCTAAATGGCTGAGTGTCCTCGATTATCATATTAATCAAGGTCATATCCACTTCATTCGTCTCCCCTGAAAAAAGGCATATTAATGTTGAATTACCTTTGTATCATTAACCATGCCTTAAAATGTTGTTAAATATTGATTAATGCCGCTGTCATAAGAATTTAATTCCAGTATTGTTTATCCCATCTTATCATTGGATTTTGAAAAAGTTGCCCCAAGATTTTACCACATCAGTTGTCCTTGTTCTCATCCAGGGCTCAGTAATGTCTCAGCATTGATAAAGTCCTCTAGTAACCAAATTCTTTGGAACACAATAGATACTTTCCTTGCAAAAGAAGACAAAATAAGTTAAACTGTCCTTTAATAAAGTCAATATTTTATTACTACAAACATACCCTGGTGAGATTGATTACATCAAAATACTCTTAAACAGGACAAATCTCTTTTTTTCTTGCTGACTTCAACTCAGAGACGAGAGATTTGCAATCCACAAACCCCAGTTGCAATTGACCCTTTGTCAAGCCCCGCCCCCGTTGCTAGCTCAGACAAAACGGTCACCTCTCCCATCCCCTTCCTTTGTAAAAACGAGATCTTTTGATTAGTTTATCTAATAGCACGGTGTAAGGGTTTAACTGCGAGTGCGGCCATCCACATAGCTTTATCCAAAGCAGACATTTTTCGTAATTTATTGTTGGTTTTGGGGTGAAATGTATTCCTGTGATTTTCTCTGGGTAGCGGGTGTCACTTTTGCCAGTGCCCCGAGCACACCGCATAACCATTTTATGATAAATAAATAAACTTCGTAGCCTGCTGCCAAGCTGACCTTTTTTTGTAAGTACGGATCGGATTTCTGCCAGTTTGGGGATAAAAATATGTTGCATCCTCACTACACTGTGTGCAGTGTGCTCCGAAGTGTTCCTTTTTACTAAAGCAAAGTTTAAAAATTTCGATACAAGGCAAGTAAAAACTACGCGTGTAACAACATGTAACATGTACATGTAACAACGGAGGAGGATTTTTCTGATTAGTCAGTCAGGGAGAATGATTTTTCTGATTGGTGGGTCAGAAAGCTAACAAAGGGTCAATTTCTACAGAGAAATCACAAAATGTGGGGAACTTTCATTTCGCTTCTGGCCTATATGGAATGGTGTAGCACATTGCAAATAACTTTCTGAATCAGTCACTTCGTGCACCCTTTAGTGAGGCATGAGACATCATCATATGCAATTAAAACAGGTTTTGATACATACAACATACTCTGAAGCCTCAGCACGGCAAGTTACATCACTGCTACATATCAAGGCACATGGTAGAAATTGAATCAAATTTGAATTAAAAATAATTATTTATTCCAAATTACCCTTAAAGATATTTATTCAATTACATTAATGTTTCCTATTAAAGGAAAATCTGCAATTCTACATATTTCCAATTCATTCTCATTAATTCACACACATTTCTGTAAGTTCCCATATATACTGGGAATAAGAAAACACATGATCCTCATGTCTTGTCTTAATGCTGAGCAAAGTGTCATGTGCCCCCAGCTTTAAATGACAAATAAGAGTGGTATATATCTTTTGATCTCCAAATAAATAAATTAGTATTCAAAAGTCAAAGAGTTCCTTCAAATAAGGAGAGGTTATACTAATAGGAACCTCGTTGAAATTAAAATCATAAATGTTTGTGGGTGCCTGACCTCAAAGCCAATGCGTTTACCTGCATGTCAGTTTTCAGCACGTTTTAACGTGCACAGCTCTGCGGAAGCAAAGCCATATGGAAACACGGCAGAAGCTTTTTGCACCTCTTTGCACCTTATGGTCTTTCCACTACTTATATTGCCTTAGGGAGGCAAAGAATGAGGGTGGAGATGTGCTGTGCGGAACAAGTAGAAAACTCTAAATGGGTTTCTGAAGCATGCTGAGTAGAAGGACACTACAAGGACGTGTAAGAAACTGGGGGGGGTAATGGGGAGTTCTTGTGTACAAAGGGAAATACAGAAGCCTTGATGAAAGCCAAAAGAAGGGTCACACAGCCGACCAGGGTTGCAAAATGTCATAAATTATTATAATTTGACACTTTCAATTGAAATTATTGGAGACATATCGGATAACACCGGAAATGTATTAAAATGCCGGTTAGCTTGTAACAGGAAACTCAAATGTAGCTGGAAAAATTATTTCACGTTTTGATCTGATCTAAAACAGCTTTTAAAAAAATGAAATCAGATTCATTGTCAGTTCAGTTGAATTTCTACTGTGTGCATTTGTTCAGCATCTGCACATTTAATTTCTAGAGTTCCGGTGGTCCTCAACCATTTTTGTACCAGGGACCAGTTTCATGCAGGGCAGTTTTCCTGCGTACTGGATAAGGGCAGATGTACAAAGAACCTTCTCAGTACCTCTGAATCCATCAATTACACATTTTCTAGGCACTTTCAATAATTATTTCAGTACATCAGCTCACTGGTCAGCACAGGGTGAACTATGAATGTGACCTATTCATTTTTAAACTACGTGAACTGAACTTTGAACTTGTTCATGAGAAGTAGGAACTTGCACAACACTGGCATGTTCTCCCTGTACTTGCGTCAGTTTCCCTCCACAGTCTGAAAAACATTCATGTTAGGTATGTTTGTGCATGTGTCTTCCTGCGCTTGCAAGGTTGTAGCAGGATATCAATATAAACTATAATGCAGAATCAGTGAGAGCCCTGGGTTTGTTTACCCGCAACAAGATAGCCCTACCTGGGGGTTATGGGAGACAGTGAAACACTCAAAGTGCGTTCCTTATATCCAGTTTACTCCATGGTCACGTTTTGGTTTTGGTTGCTGTCAATGCAGAAAAAACCCTGCCTCACAAAGATATGATGGTGGAAACAAAAGCAGGGCTTTCCGTGCTTTGAGCTCAGGATATTGAAGATGTTTTCAAGTTATCTTAAACATAGATTGAAGGCCACCATCATTTGCTATCACAACCAGTTGATCTTCTTCAAGTAGAGTTATAGCAGATTCACCTGGCTTCACAAATGAGTTGCACCTCCACGTTTCCCCTATTCAGGGGTCTATTGTGATTTGGAAGTAAAACTCTTCAAAGCTATGACAGATGTGTTCTCCATCCAGTTTGGCTTTGAATGCACCAACCTAATCTGACAACTCAAATGCAGTTATCACTTTACACTGAAGTAAGAGATTGAGGTTGATCAGCAGGTTAAAAATTTCAAGTATGGAAACCCAATCAGTGTTACTGAAATGCACTGCCAGTGGTGACTGCTTTTCTGGAACACATTTCTGCAGTGGCTCTCGTAATAACAATAGCCAGCGATCGGCCTTTAGAAACATACCTCACTTTTGTGTTCAAGAGAAGTTGTCTAAGAAGAAGAAGAAGAAGAAGCTGAGAAGCCGTCGTCGGTGCATTTCCATTAGTGGGGACTCTGGGTAATTTTTGTAAGGACCAGGGGCCTCATTTATAAAAGAGTGTGTAGGATCCATACTAAAAGTGCACGTAAACCCAAAAGCCGAAAATGGCGGGCGCAAAAAGAAAATCTGGATTTATAAAACCGTGTGCATGCACACTTGCACGCAATGTTCGCTTTATAAATCACAGTCCAGCTGGAAGGTTGCGCACGTGAATTCGCCTCATATCCCGCCCTCTACACGCCCACTTCATACCATAAATGGACAATGCAAACTACTCCATGACTGTATTTGCATATGAATGAGCCTGCTGAGCATGCGCAGCAGCTTCCTGCAGCCTGTTTCTGCTGCGCGTCAGGATGAATGAGACGTGTCGAGCCAGGCAACCGTGCCACTAAATTTCAAGGAGACTGAGATCGAGATGTTGTGGATGAGGTGGAGGCCAGGAAAACAACGTTATTTGGTGGTCACAGTAAAAGTATAAATAGTATATAAATAGTATAAAATAAAGCGAGTGAGTGGCACGTCGTTGCTGCACTAAACGCCGTGAGTGCCACCAAGGGCGCAATTTCCACTGGGGACAGGGGGGACATGTCCCCCCCACTTTTCAAAATCATATTTTTGTCCCCCCACTTTTTACAGTTTAAAAACTAACGGTAGGCTCAACCTGTAATTGCAAATCATCAAGACACCCTGTGCGAAGGCGATGCGAAAACGGCACGGCAGCCCCGCTCCCCCTCCTCCCTCCTCCCCTCCCCTCTCCCCTCAGTGCTGCTCAAAGCTGATTTATGGTTCTGTGTTAAATCGACGCAGAGCATACGGCATAGGTTACCGTACAGTGCGCGTCGCCACGTACCCTACGGCGTAGGCTCTGCATCGTTTTAACGCGGAACCATAATTTAGGTTTACGCGCACGCATAAAGGTTTCACGCGCGCGTAAGACTCATTATATATATAAAAAAATCTGTGTCCCTTTAGGGGCTCCGTAGAGTGGCCCGGCACTCATTTGTTCTTTTTTTTTTTTTTTTCTCCCTTGTCTGCACACATATTAATGATTGATACCATGACGGTAGAAACCAAAAGTATATATATGTGCATTATTACTATATTTAATATATATACATATATATACGCATACATATGCGTACACATACATAAATATACACATACAAACCCAGTGATTTATTTATTTTTTTTTTTTTTTTGGGGGGGGGGCCAATCCAGGAAGCAGGAACACACGGAAACACACGTCAAGCACTGGAAATCTGCAACAAAAAACCACAAACAAAACACGAAACCGGCACGGAGCCAACCAAAACAACAACAGCAATCGACCTAAATCTTGAGATCTGATCGCAGTCTGAGCTAAGCTACCGCTACCGCTACCTAACCCCAAAAACTAGAGAGCCAGCATGCAGGTGAACGAGCCAGTGTGTATGTGTGTGTGTGTGTGTGTGTGTGTGTGTGTGTGTGTGTATGTATATGATCATGCGTGTGTGTGTGCGCATGTGTGTGTGCGTATGTATATGCCTGTGTGGCTGTGTATGTTTGTGTACATGCATGTGACTAAGTGGCTATGTGTGTGTGTGTGTGTGTGCGCACTCATTTGTTCTGTCCTCAGTCACTCTACGGTTGGAAGCGGTGGGTGACGAGGAGGTTCACGGCGCGTCCTTCATGCAGCAGCAGCTGCAGCTGAGCGTCCTGACTGACGCTGTGCTTCAAACACAGAGGGACACGATCAGTGCTATTATATTATAAGTCTGATATGTGATGACATTAAAAGTATGACATGAATCTGGCTTCATTTCACCACCTCACCGCCTGCGTAGCCAGTTCTCCATATCTTAAGACTGTTCCTGCACGAGGGTCAGGGTTGCCGTAGGGATACGCACATTTTTCGGTTAGTTTTTTCTTTTTAAATCCCAACCTTTGCGTAGAAGGTGGCTTTTGCATCTTTCAAGCCCTGTTTTGTGCGCAAGCAAGCTTTATAAATGAGGCCCCTGATCATTGACACATGTGTCCATTACCAGGAACAGCCCTACAAAAGAGGCCTCCAGGAACCTTTTCAGGGTGAAAAACATTCCTGTTATAGGGGAGGTAACCTGTCAAAAAGTAAACGGCCAAGGGAAAAGCTAAAGGCTGGGCTTGAATCACTAATTGTGGGTGACTCTGCCATAAATGATGTACAGATGATGTGGTAAGAATACCAACGTCCTCTGCTTTCCTCAGGATATGGTCAGTGATTTCAAGGAGAAAATTCTTAAAATTGCAGCTGAATATCCAACAGTGACAAACAATGTTCTGCATACAGGGTCAAATGATGGGTCCAAGCAAAAATCTGAGGCTCTGAAACAGGATTTTGCTGGATTATTAATCACAGTGACCTCTCTGAATGCAGCAGGATATCAGTGTACCCGTACCACCCTTCAAAGGAGGAGAGAAATGATTCATCAGGTTGTTGGGACTGGATAAATGACATTTGTCGGCATTTGCTGACAACTCTCCATTTTATTAACAAATTTAACAGTTTTTTGAACGCAAGCATCTTTAAAAGGCAAATGTATTTAATTCTAACAAGTCAGGGGTGAAAATGTTCACCTTCAACATATTTGACTTACTGCACCATCCATTTGTGCTCTGTGCCAAAGCTGAGATAAATGAGGAGTTATTTCTTAAGTTGAGTTTCCATTTCCCCGAGATTTGCACAAAACCCGAATATCAAAAAGGATACCTGTGATGGAAGAGGCTGTCATTTAAAAAACTCCCAAATGTCACAAAAAGGTTTTTACGCTTTCACAAGGAGGTTTTTCCAGGTAGTTCATCATGAATGTGTCATGGAAACACTTTTTGCCCATTTTGCCATTAGACGACGATGGCAGCGGCGGCCATCCAGCCTGTCCCTGTTCCTGAGGTCGTCCCGGACGCACCCGTCCCTGTCCCAGTGGTGGTCCCGGATACACCTCCCCATGTTCCAGTGGTGGTCCCGGACGCACTTCAGCCAGCACCCAGGCCCCTGCCAAGGTCCCTGTGTCCCGCTCAGCCGGCGCTGAGGATCCTACCTGCCCCTAAGTCGGCCCCTCAGACCCTGCCTGCCCCGAAGCCGGCCCCTCGGACTCTGACTGACCATCTGACCTGTCTGGCCCGTGTGCCTGGTCCCGAGTTCGGCTCCGAGGTCGGCCCCCTGACCAGTGTTGTGCAACTTCATACTTCTCATGAACTAGTTCAGTTCACATAGTTTAAAAATGAATAGTTCACATTCATAGTTCACCATTTTCACTTTGAACTAGTTCAAATTCAGTTCATTTCAATATTTTTAGGGGAGAAGTACGAATGAAATGCCACCCTATCCTAAAACTGTTCACTGTATACCAGTGGTCTTCAACCCTGGTCCTCAGGACCCCCTATCCTGCATGTTTTAGATCAGTGGTCACCAACCCTGGTCCTCGAGATCTACTGTCCTGAATGTTTTAGATGCTACCCTGCTTCAGCACACCTTGATACAAGTAGCTGTGTCAACAACAGCACTGTCCAGACCTTGATAACAAGCTAATGAGGACCATTAATGAGGACAGGGGGTCCCGAGGACCAGGGTTGAAGACCCCTGCTGTATACAATCATGTTTTGTCCTAGTGGCTTTTCATTTTTACTCAGAGGCTGTAAATCTCCAACAATGTAGTCTATTATCAATGTGTCTACCTGTTGCTGGGAAATCAAACCCCTGAATGCTGCAGGCAGTGTGACTTGCGTCATTTGTGGCTATTGGGGGTCTTCTTGGCCTTTTTTGATGACTTTTTTTGATGCTCAAGGACTTGCAGATATTTTCTCACACTGGACGGATGCTTTAACTCCACATGACGTTTCAAATGTGAAGTTGACGAGGCAGACATTCGGACTTGTTTTCTCAGCGCAGGTGGACATAATTTGCACAGAAAGGTTCGATTTTTACCATCGGACTCTTTGGGAGACAATGTGTAAAATTCCCACTGATAAGCGGAGGCATCATGTGATGGCTCGCTGACGCTGCGTCTGCAGCGTCTCTCTCTTCACTGGTCATCGTAAAGACTGCAGTGGGCGGGGCTTTCAAGCTGCACTGCAGAACTGGAGGGAACAAAGTGCATATAATCTACACATACCTATATATAGCGTGCACATTTTCAGTTTCCTATTTCACCATGGATCACACTTTGGGAAGCCTTCTTTATATTTTAGCATTATTTCCGCATAGATAAGAGTGAGTTTGATGCTCTCTTTAACAAGTTTGGTCCGCGGATCAACACCAACCATCGGTGAGCCGTTGGTCCCGGTGAAGCTGCAGTCTGTCTGCGGTGAGCAGCACTGACACACCGGGTCGTAGCGGATTTGGTCATGATGTTTAAACTGTGTTTTGTGATTAATAAGCACGGTTTTTGATTATTTTGCATTGGATCGATGCAGCAAATAAAATCGTTCGGACCATACAGCTCCTGAACCATCAGATACGTGTTTCACATGAGCAGTTCAGGTAAAATTGGCAGTCAAATCAGCAAAAATGTCAGTTTGCTGGATGAAATATATTAATTCCTAATAAAAATACGTTTGTTAGTGCACAGCTCTGCTCATGTACGCATGTGAATGAGTGTACATTTGTGTGTACATGAAAGTACAATCTGCATTGAGGCTTCTTGCTTCAGGAATCCCGGTCTGTGATTGGACGCTGCCTCGGCGTCGCCGCTGCTAATTTGCATAAAGTTGAGATTTTTCAACTTCAAATTGACGTGCTGCTCCCGCTGCCTCCGCTGCCTCCGCTGCTTCTCGACGCGCGCTTTCATAGAAAATGAATGGCAGCCGGCTGCCTATGATGCGCGTGACGCTTTCAGTGAATCCAGGGTCCAGGGTTAGATTACATACAAAACTCCTCTTGCTGTTTAGACATCCCCTACAGGTTTTTTCAAAATATCTCAAAGATTTTGGAGTCAGGTCTGTCAAAGATTGTGAACTTGTTGTTAATGTCAGGTGTGTTTCCGAAGCCACTAAAAACAGCTGTAACCTCTGCTGAAAAAGGACACTCTTGACACAAGACACAAATGAACAACTACATGCTTGTTTCAAATCTCCCATTTTAAGCAAAATAATATATTACTCAAATGACTGGAGAACTGGGCGGGTCTTTATGGAACTGTATTTAACCCCCTTCAAAAAACACTTAAAGCACAGTAAGTACTGTATTTCAACAGGTAACTTTACATCTGAGCTGACAGTAATTACATGTGGATTTCCCCAAGGTTCCATCCTGGGACCTCTTCTGTTTAATATCTACATTCTCTCACTGGCACCAATTATAAAGAACAACAAAATAAGTTACCATAGCTATGCAGATGACACGCAGATATATATTACTATGTCACCGGGAGACCAAGGCCCTGTACAGGCTATTGGTAAATGCATTAAGGAGATTAATGACTGGGTGTGCCAGAGCATTCCCCAGTTAAACAAAAAACAAAACTGAGGTAATTGTCTTGGAAGCCAAAGGGAAACGAGTACAGGTTGCCACTGAGCTTCAATCTATATACTTAAAAAACAGCAATCCGCCTCAGGGTGTAGTGATGACTCAGACCTAAATTTGAAAAAACACATCAGGTCAACAACAAAGTCAGCCTACTATCAACTTAAGAATATATCAAAGATAAAAGATCTGATGTCTCAGCAGGACCTGGAAGTGATGGACTCAGACCTAAATTTGGAAAAACACATTAAGATAATCACGAAGTCAGCCTACTATCACCTTAAGAATATATCAAGGATAAAAGATCTGATGCCTCAGCAGAACCTCGAAAAACTAGTCCATGCATTCATTTTTAGTAGGCTTGATTATTGTAACAGCATCTTCAGAGGTGTGCCTAAAAAAATCAGTTGGGCAGCAAAGTTTTAAATGAGCTGCGGTTGTCTGAGTCCTCAAAAAAGACCAAAAAAGTGGACCACAAGAATCAAGCTGTGAAGTATTTACACTGGTCGCTTGTCTGTCAGAAGATGGACTTTAGTTCTGATGGAGGTCTTAAAAGCTCTGAATGGTCTAGGACCAATATACATCAGCAACCTCTTGACCCAGCACAGACCTTCCAGACTCGTCAGGTCATCTGGATCCGGTTTTTATCAGTTCTCAGAGTCAGAACCAGACATGGAGCTGCATGTAGCTTCTATGCTGCACATGAAAAAAAGTGTCAGATCAGCGAAACTGTTCTGAACTGCATTTGAATAAATCACCAAATCTGCTCTGTTACTTTTAAGCTTGAGTTTAAAAAACTTGATTTTATTTCAAATACTGTCTTTATCTATGGTTCTTTATCTTTCTTTCTTTTTTCTTTAAATTTTAAATCATGCTTTATATTTTCTGCTAGGTGATGATGTATTAATCTCTCAAAGTGCTTAGTGTACAGCACTTTGAATCACCTTGTTTTTGAATTGCGGTACAGAAAATAAACTTGCCTTGCCTTACTCAGCTTGGCCTGGAGCAGGGGTGTCAAACTCCGGTTCTCAAGGGCTGCTCTCCTGCACTTTTTTGATGTGTTTTCTGCTTCAACACACCCTGATACAAATGACGGTGTCAACAAAACACACAGAATTTTAGGACAAGCTGATGGTGACCCATTCATTCGAATAAGGTGTATTGATTTTCAGGACAGTGTCCCACGAGGACCGAAGTTTGACACCTGTGGCCCATACTACTACTACTACTACTGTACTGTCATTGATAAGACATTTTTATCCAAAGCGACTTACATCGGAGAGAACCGCACAAGCAAGAAACCACATAGAAGGGTGCAGCATGGATAAGTGTTGGTCAGACTGTTCTGAGTCCATTTGGACACAGGTGCTGCTATGTTAGTGTTAGATGTGCATGCAGCTTTCTCAGTGATGAGACCATGCAAAGAGCTGGCAAATCTTCTAAGTTGACTAAATGAGGAAGCTTTCTCAGTGCTGAGTCATGCAAAGAGCTGGACAAATCTTCTAAGTTGACTAAGTCAGGAAATGCTCCTTAAAGAGCATTGTTCTTAAAAGTAGGTATGGACCCTGTGGTTCGGACAGAGTTTGGTATGTCATTCCATCATTGGGGAACAATGGAGGAAAAGAGTCTGGCTACTGATTTCACACCATGTTGTGGTGGAAGCACCAGCGGTCTTTCACTGGCTGAGCATAGCTGTCGAGAGGGAGTGCACCAAACTAACGTCTGTCTGTTCAGGGGATGCCCCCAAACAACATATAAAAAATTCTGACTCCTAGCTAAAAGCGTTAGTGAACTATGCAAAAAAAGACACAAAATAGGCCCTGTTCCATTAGTCAGGAGGCTCTCAGACCTATACATTTCTACACCCTCGTAACCAGCCAGGACGTTTTGGAGAAAACACTGTTGCAGAAGTCATAGAAGTCTGATAGACGATAGACGTTAGTTTGGTGCAGATCGGACCTGTACTTTTCGATGGGCGGGGCTTTGAAACTTCACCTTTTCCAACATTCCAATTGACGCCGTTGCCACAACATTTGACCAAACCAAGTAAAACTTGACCTGTGGCCTCCATATCGGGCCTAGATTGGGCTTGCCAAGTCTCAACTCTGTGAACCCTCTGCAACACCAACTAGCTCTGTAGAAGTCGTACAGCCACGGGACCAAAAGATCCTAGCAAAGGGCCTTCTGCCTTGCAACATAGTCAAAAATCAGCCTACCAGCTCAAAGCGTTAGTGAATTATTCAAAAAACACACAAAAAAGGCCCGAAAAAGGCACCACACACGGTGACCTTTGGCACTTCCGAAGGTCGCACGGGTCTGGACCTCGGCACAGTGGATGAGAGTCACCTCCTGATACAGAGTCTAGAGTTTCAGCCTCCTAGCTCAAAGCTTTAGTGAACTATGCAAAAAAAGACACGAAATAGGCCTCATAGACAAACCTATAACAATACATAACAAACCTCCTGTGCCTACTGAGCATTAATAACATGTCATAATCGAAGGAGAACTAATTAAAACGGATGTCCTTAACATGAACCTATTGTATTATTGAATTATCAAGGACACTTTCGTGTTTTTGTGTTTAGAAATTTTAAAGATATTAAAAGAAAACCATAACACAATGAGGAAAATACTGTGGCGAACAAGTCGTGCCCAGAGCGTGTCTCGAACCCCAGTCTCCCAGACCAAAGTCAACTGCACTAACCAGTCGGCCAAATGCTGATGTGTTACCCAGGCATTTTACGTTGAATTCTATTGTTCAGGTTTTAAAATTCTAGCTAAATACATAAAAAAGGGAGGTGAGGAGTGAGCTTCATAACAAAACTTCTGTGCCTACTGAGCATTAATACCATGGGGTTAGCCATAGAAAGGGGCGATAATGAGGTGTGAGCTCCATAGTAAGCATTAATAACACGGGGTTAGCCATAGAAAGTGGCGATAACAGCCTCCTGCACCTACTAGTAGGTAGAGTAGGGCCCTACTGGCCCATATCTATGGGATGATTGTTATCGTTTTGTCCTTCATTCAATGGTATGACAGCAGTCAAATTGTGTGACAGATCCCATTGACTTCGCATAGCACTATATCTGTGGTGCTCCCATTAAAACCTCAATAAAACACTGCTAGAACAGCGTTAAAAACATGCTTTTACAAACTGACAGTAACAAACAGTACCTAGCGCGACAAAAAACTCATAATTTAGCCACTATAACAAAGAATAATATATAAATAATAATAATGTCATAATCCGTTTATATATCACGACAAAGGATCCCATTGACTTTGCATGGTACAATATCCGTGGTGCTCACACGGAATTATACCATTTTCCGTGTATATACCACGGAAAATAGTGCTGAGTGGTCGTGGGCATTTCACAGATTTTTGTGAGATATGGTTGGAGGAAACATGTTCTGTGGGTACAAATATACGGGCCCGTAACAGTATAATAACACACTAGTAACGGCCACCAGCCCGTTTAGGAGAATGTCGGCACATTAATCAGAAATAAACAAAACAGAAAACAGCAGCAAATGCACCTAATTCTTATCGCTCTAAAACTATCTCTGCCCAGACATAAGACTCTAACTTTGGTCACTCTGGAGGTAGCCGGCGGAGTCCTGGTTGTTGTGGAACTTGTGGATTTTGGTCACAGGTCAACGGCTTGCTGGTCTTTATGCTCCGCTGTTGATCCACCTGTGAGCGGCTCCCTTGTCCTCTCTCTTTCTGTCTCTCGAACGTCGCTGGCAGCTGGGCTGCCCCCCTTTTCCTGGTCGTTGAAGCCGTTTGCGTCGCCTCGTTGCACACGGGTCCCCATTCCGCTCGGGTCCCTGTTCCGCTCGTCAAGAAGTCGCAACATTTGCAGGTCACTTTTTTATCACGCGGGTGGACTAAGGATGCGGTCAGTGGTTCATGGTAACCAGTGGGTTTTCACGAGTGCAGCTGGGTGGATGGCTCCTCAGCTGATGGTAATCGCGCTGGTCGGAAATGAGATGTAGTCCTTACAGAACGTAAGTACAGCAGATGTTGCTCTTTTGATGAAGAAGGTCGGAGAGAGGGAAATCCCGGGAGCCACAGCTATTTATTTACCAGCAGTTTTCTTCACGTCAGCAAGGGGCCCACGCTGTTTAATGTGTCTCTGTCCAATGCACTATCCGCCCGTCACTTTCACATATCACACCAAAAACCATAAACTGTAAAGCCAGCTGGGCTTTGGAGTCATTGTTTAGGTTTCAGGCCATGTGGTCAACTGTAAGACAATACGGTTTTACAGTTGATGTCAGCCCAAAGAGTTGATGTTAGGCCTCAGAGTTGATGTTAGCCCTCTGACTTGATGTTAGGCCTTTCCGTGTTCAACACAGGGCTGTGGCCCAACGTAGCCTACATCAAGTTATTAATTAATCTGGAAAGCTTCAGGAACGTTTCCAGAGATGAGATGAGGGATCTTTATCTTTGTAGCTCTAATCCAGGGACACATTATTAACAATACATTTCAAATGCATTGTTCTATCATTCATACAGCATACTGTTTAAAAACAAGCCGAGCTTGTGTGGATGTTTTCGGAAACCTCTGTGTCACGCCGGGTTCTGAACAGCCCTCTGCTGGTGTCTGACAACTTTCTAAATGAAGCTCATTATGTCCTCATTGATTTTTCATATTCCTTCTCAACGGTAAATACCCCCAAGGTGCTGCTCTTACGCTCTACTCCCCACCCCGCCTCTTTTTCTCTCTCCACAGCACCTGCGTGATCCATCTATCCTCCAGTTTGTATCAGTCGTTCCCTGGGCAAACAGTGCAGCCCTTAAGTGATCTGAATGGTTTCCAATTAGCAAAACAAATACCTCGACTCTTTCTTACCCTGTCACAGAGTGCCTCAGAGATCCTGGGTGGCCATTACACACGATTAGAATTTAATAAGCCCAATATGCTCACTGTACTAATGGAGAAGGAGGGGCAGGCGTGCCCTCATCATTGCTCTCTCTTTCTGTAAGATATTTATTAGTGCTGTACATCCTCTTCGTCAGCTGAACAGTGTTTTAGCTTTCTGGGGTGATATCAGTGCCTTCACAACACTCTTTCACTCTCTCCCCTTACCATTGTGTTCTCACTCTTTTCTCACCTCCTCCTCTCCTCTTGTCTTCCCCTTTTTTCCTCCACCTCACACCTATTTCCCTCCCTTCTATCTGTCACACTGTTCCTTTTCATTTAGTCATCAAATCATCCCACTCTGTGTTCCACTTCTTCCCCAACCTATTTTTTTATAATCTAATTTCTCAACTATTTTGCATCACTGCTGGTGTCTGCCCTTTCTATTTCAGATGGTTTTCCTTTTCATATCCTTCTTCTCATGGAGCTTAAACTGTATATCTGCATGTCTTTAATTTGTAAGAGATTAAACCAATAAAAGTGTGGAAAATATTGTATTGGTTATTTTATAAGGATATTGCAAATCAGCATTAGCAGATTTATTGGTGCCCTAAAAATGATCTTAAATGATGATCGTATTGTTTCAAAGGAATCGATTACCCTTAATTGGTATTACTGGTGTCTTCAATGCTTTTATCACCATTCAGCTCATTTAAAGGGAGAAAAATAATCGTGTTTAAGTAAGCAAAGGAGAGGGTTATGTAATGGACCTCAGAAAGGAAAGTTTAGATCAGCTTTCTTCAAACAGCTTCATGTTCTTAAAATTACTGCTCCAAAAGTCCTCAGACGTACAGTATAAGGTCCATGGAAGTTCAGTCAACCACCAAGGATGTGACTGCAAGAAAAAGGACAACAATCATGTTCATGGTTGACAAGAGTCAATAAAACATCCAGACATACAAACTCTCCAAACTCTAAGATCAAAGTATGTCACTGTCCATTCACACCCTCTGTCACTTTTTGAACCACAATAGGCTCCATGGAAGAAGATTCAGGAGGGATCCACTATGGAAAGAAAGAAATAAAGCAGAATTATTTCCTGAAATACACGTTACAAAGGCACAAATGTTCAAAGAGAATGTCATTTGGACTGATGAGTAAATCATTTTGATTCGTCACATCAGCTGTTCTGTTCAAAGACGTAAAAAACGCAACATGGTTGGTTATGGTACAGGCCTGCTTTGCTGTGTCTGTTCGCAGCATCTGGTTGGTCCATATTTGATAGTTCCTACTTTCTACCATTACTTTTGAATGGTTTGACATAAAGACTCATGGGTGGTGTCATCAGACTCGGTATTGAGTACTTGACCTTCATTGGCATGAATTAGCCCCGCCCCTTATTCTGATTGGTCGATATGTGATAGTTCCTATTTTCTGCAATAACTTTTGAATGGTTTGACATAAAGACTCGTGGGTGGTGTCATCGGACATGTTTTTGAGTCCTTGAACATAACTGGTGCAAATTAGCCCCGCCCCTACATCTGATTGGTCGATATCTGATAGTTCCTACTTTCTGCCATAACTTTTGAATGGTTTGATATAGAGAGTCCTGGGTGGTGTCATCTGCTAAATGTCCAGGCCTGAAGACATCTACATGCAGGTCATACAAGCGCTTCCACTGCAGCACGCCTGAACGTACACAAGGGTGCGAGGGCCCATTCATCGCTGCTTGCAGCTTTCATTTTTTTTGATCTTAAAGTATGAAATAAAATGAGTACCGTCAATTAACTCACTTGCGTGACTTCTAAAATAAATGAATAAATATTGCACAAGCCTGCGCTCTTTAAACGTGAACATAAAGAAACTGAAGGCCTACCGTTTCTCACATGAAATCATTTGCAAAAAAAGACACATCTGGACGAGCTCAAATCATTGTGATAACGCAGTGTGCTGCCCACTCTCGCAGTGTTTGCAAAACATTTTTTCTGATCCATAAAAGATCTTTGTAAAAAGTGTTACTGTGGCAATACTAGACGCCAAAGGGTGGGCGAAAATGGTACTATTCATTCCTATTGGGCTTGTTACCGTGGCCCCATGGTTACTCAGCCAGGGATATTTATCTTCCCATTCGGGCTGGAACACCCCACTTTTCTGTTTCTATTTCCGGCTTGAGACAGGGCATCATCTGTGGCAGTCTCCATGATTTCAGATTGCATCTTAGTCTTATCATCATCCTTCTCCTTAGACCGGTTTGGTTTCAGAGAATAGTTTTTTAGATTAGCTTGTTTCAACATGTCTGGCCTCCTGCTATTTCTGATGCGCGCCTTGTCAGAGTAGTGGTACGGTACTTGTCAAAGAAGCTTTGTTTTGCATTAAAAAAAAAAAAAAAAGATTTGTTCCACATATGACTGGCCTACACGTTCATTACAAAATAAGATATAGAATGACACGTGGAAATTGCATATTTTAATACAATTCAGATTGTGCTTAGAGAGAATATTTATCACCGGACAATTTGACCAGAGGGGTTTGAAAACAATATTTATAGTAATTACTGGATAATGGAAACCCAGGCTCTGGGGCTGCTCTTTAATGTCCCACTATTTGAAAAGATTTGAAAAGACAGATTTGAGAAGAAAGCATTCATGTTTGAACAATAAGATCAGGAAGGGAGGACCAAGATAGTTGTTTAATACCCACAAGTCTTTTGATTGAGAACTATTGAGATTGGTTGTTGGGAGTGTTTAAGTTGAAGATACCATTATTTTAGTCCATACCACTTTAAAATGTCTTTGTTTTTTATCACCCAGTGCTCCTATCTAAGTCGGTCCCTCTACCAACCCCGGGAGGGACCTACACTGAGGTCAAGTCTCCTTCTTAACCTGAGTGAGCAGGCTGCTTATTTTCACCCGGTCGGGCTTCTCCGGCCGGACATAGCACGTTATTCCGGCCAGAACCTCCCCATCTGGCGCCCCAGCTGGCCAGAGGGGCCAGTGTACAGCCCAGGACTGGTGCATGTTTTCCACACAGAAAGGCCCTTTCGCCAACCCCACCACTTGATGTCCTCTGCGAGAATTGAACCAGGACGTTCCAGCTGCACCACCATGCCCCCAACTTTTTGTCATTTCCAAGTTATATCCTAGATCATTGTGGTTCTTTATTTTTCATTGCCATATCTTGTCTGATTTGACTTTACCTTCTTTTCTGATTCCTTCTTTTCTCTCTGCTACACATTTACCCCATTTTTCTCTTTTCTTTTATCTCCCTCCACTCGGAACCTACTACATCTCGCTTGCTGTTTCATCTGCGTAGTGAGGCCCTCTGAAATGAGGTGATACAAATGGCATTTTATGGGCCTGTGCGGCACAACCTGGCCGAACACGGCAGGCAATCATAAAAGCCATTGTCTGCTGCGTCTGCCACTTTTAATGTGTTCCATTTGATTTAGTGCAAGTGATAGTTAACATGGAAGGAAATGCAAGGCCTTGCAGGGGAGAGTGTGAGAACGAGTGAGGTTAGAATGGAAATATAGGGGATGAAGCAGCAGGGTAAGAGAGGAAGAGAGGGGAGGGAGAAAGTAAAAGAACGAGAGGAGAGAGGGGTGTCTTACTGGAGTTCTCACTTCTGGGTTGAAATAATAAGGGACAGCCGGGCTGATATCTAATTTCTGGTGAAGAAATGCCATTTAGAGTGAGAATGAAAATGGAACGAATGCAGGGTAGCAAGCTGGGGTAGAAAGAGAGAGACAAACAGACGAGGAAAGTGAAATATTAAAAAGTAAACGCAATATCCAATGCATAAAGTGATTACACTGCCAGAGGGAGGCAGAGGTGCGAGGATTTTGATGGCTTCTTTGAGCTTGTAATGTTGCTCGTTTAAAAGAACAGGGATATTTACATCCAGATGGGGACCTTATAGGTATTACCTTTACTCTCACCCTTGCACAGGAGAAATAAGTGACGGGGGTAATTGCATAGATCCTTCGTTAGTCCACAAGATTGGATGCATGATTCAAATTCCAGCCACGGTGATTCCTCAAAGTCCATTTGTTTGTGTGTGAGTGTGTGTATGTACAGAGGGGGTGTTACTGCTGTTAGCAGTATATTGCATTGTACCTCCGCAGTTCAATTACGCACACTTGGATGAATAGCCTCAGAGTGAAAGGTCCAGTTAAACATGCTGTGCACAGCTATTGCTAAAAGACAAAAATGAGCCTGATGAAACTTCTGTACTCCAGACACACACACACACACACACACACACACACACACACACACACACACACACACACACACACACACACACAAACACGCATGCACAGCATTCCTAAAACATTGTTTTGACTTCCATTTATTCTACACAGCAACCCCAAAACTTAGTCCAGTGGTTCCAAAACTTTTTCTGCAATGCCCTTCCTTGGAGGAAGAAAAATGTCCAGATCCCCTGCCCCAACTAGATCTTTACAAGTGGTCACGTTTAACTATAGCAGCACAAATTAGGTATTTAAAATAACAGTTTACAGTGACTGGGACTCCCCGTGCAGCCATCCTTGGTTCAAGTCCCGACATCTGCCTGCATCATGGCCGACGTGATTAAGAGATTCAAAACAATAATTAAAGTTGCAAACAGCGATGAACAGGCCCTCGCACGTGCAATTTGCACCAATTAAGGTCAAGGACTCAAAACTAAGTCAGATGACACCACCCACGACTCTTTATGTCAAACCATTCAAAAGTTATGGCCGAAAATAGGAACTATGACATATCGACCAATCAGAAGAAGGGGCCGGGGCTAATTTGCACCAATGAAGGTCAAGTACTCAAAACAGAGTTTGATGACACCACCCACAACTCTCTATGTCAAGCCATTCAAAAGTTATAACAGAAAATAGGGGCAACCAATCAGAAGAATGGGCGGGGCTAATTCAGAAATAGGACTTGCATTCATTGTTGTTTAATTTTTCTTGAGCTGTTGTGCCACCTTCCTTCAAGACTGATTTGTCATCTCCTTGCACTTGAATTTGGTGAATTGGTGTGGGTGATCTTGTAGAGTGCTATCCTCAGACTTGACCAGATCTATATGATACAAATATTGGCAGTGGTTCACCATCACAGCAGTGAATTAATTTGAACTTCTACATAAAACTTGGCAACAGCTATGGAAAACCATAGCAACACTGTCAGTTTAATGTGTTCTCGTTAACATCTACCTTTTGCTTTCTCTTATAGTTCAGATCTACATCATGAGTACTTGATTAACCCTTTAAATTATGCATAAATTTGTCCTGTGAAGGTCCTTGACAAACAGCTGTAAGACTGTGGTTAATCTGGTTTGGCTGCGCGACCACAGTGATGAGTGCTTTTGGCCGGCCCGTGTCTCTCAGCCTCATACTTATATCCTCTGTGGGAGCAGTCTGTGATTGTCAATGAGTAATTTGAGTACTTTAAATTCCAAACACCATTGGATAATTAGGCTGCTTTTCTTCGCATTCAGACTTGGCAGGGCCTCCTTGGTTTCTCTCTTCATTATTTTTTCCGACCCGTCTCTGTGTTTGTGTGTGTGTCAGACAATGACTGTTTCTAAGCATATCCAAGGGAAGGAAGCATTGTGTTAGTGTGGACATACTTCAACATGTTACAAATTTACCAACGTCCATCACCATGTGCATTTTTATAGGATATTTATTTTTTTCTCTAGAGCTGGTTTTGATGTTAAATCTACAATTTTAAATGTCATTCCACCATACCCACCTACTATCCAGTTAGCCTGCAGGGTGTGCCTGTTTTGAGATGGGTGTTAGAGCTTTGTCCTACCCACTCAGCCAGACATAGTTCCGTGGTCAAGAGCAAGAAAGCCACTGGTGCTCCTTGACCTGGCTGTCTTGTGGGAGAAGATGATGAATGATGCCCATGAAAGGAAGCTTGAAAAAAAACCCAATTCCTCATCCAGGAGTGCCAACAGGCGAGATGACAAGCTTGGAACTTTCCAGTGGAGGTAAGCTGCTAAGGATTCCCTGGGTGGCCACTTTCGAGTGTCTTGTCCAGACTTGGAATCAGAGGTGCCAACAGAACACGGCTAGTGTCAAACATCACGAAACAAGCTGAGACCGCTTTGAGGTGGCTGTGGCTCAAGTGCTTGGAAGTGCTAGAACAACCCATCAGGAACAGCAGTGGCTGTGGAGCCGGAGAGGCAGAGGGGCCACTCCAGGACACTGGGGTTAGCTGTAAAGTCCTCTGTGTGTTGTGTCTGGCGAAGGAGGGTACCCACCTGATTATGACCTGAAAAAAGCACCAATGGCCCACACCACAAGCTCTGCCATGCGAGTGTTGGACATCATCATTACGAAAATGGCTGGGACTCCGGCCAGCCGTTGAGGTAAGAGCGATCAAGTCATCGTGTTACAGACACAATGAAAGGAATCATGATATAAATATAATGACGTGTAGGCTGGATCATTCTTATATTATCCAGTCGCGGTTTATTGTGCAAACTTTAATCATGTCCTTTTTGTCCTCCAAAAACAAACTCTCTCCAATGAGAGGTAACCTTTACTTTCCAGGACAGAACATGACTGGATTTATGTCTGAAAAGTCTTTTACCACGTCTACATTTTTTATTTTGTTTTGTACTCTTTCAAGATAACTCTTATTTAGTTTTTAGATATCCATAATGTTGTTGATGATTATTATTTACACCTGATGTTTTGACCTTCTCTGTACATCTCTTGCAAGATATTAGAAAATAAGATGTAGATACCTTTTTTGTATTCATCTGTGTGTTTTTTGTTATTTTTATGTATTTAGATATGTTTTACGGGCCAGTTAGACTGTTACCAGGTTCATGCTGCAACTGAAATTTTAAGTGCCCTAAAGTAACCGATATTATCCCCAAAAGTGTCTGCTATCTCAGTTGCTTTTTTTGCTTGATGGTGAACAGTAATGACCTAATTTCCATCTGAAGTGAAAAGACTAGCTAAACAGTATAAATAAATGAAATGAAGTAGTTACAAGCAAATTAATGAAGTACATTCAACAAAGAGAACAAGATATCAAGTTAGAATGTTTTAATTGCTAACCTGAAGAGGATTAACTTCATTCATTTATGTGTGACCAATTACAGCAAGTCATTTAAATTGTTTAGGAATACACTGTATGTGCTTGGGGCGTGGCCAGTTAAGCCAACTCGAACTCTGTGTTTTGAGTATTGATCTTGAGAAGAACTTGAGGACTGCGATTTTGATCAAATTAACAAATATGGAAGCTAGAGAAGGTGATATTTTTTTTTCTCTTTTTAATTACATTGGTTTTACTTTGTCTCTGATGCATGCCGGGGAAGTAGTTTGGTGCCATAGGAACAGCCTAAAATAGACACTAAAGTATTGGAATGATTTAGTCTGGGGTGAAAAAAAACTTCTGCACTCAAAGATCCTCTAAGCTGCTGATGTAAGCAATTTTTCCCCCCGCCTTACCCCCCATTTAATCACTGGATCTAAATCAAACCAGGAAAGAAAGCACTAATTTAAACCTCCTTGAAGAGTTTGGGTCCCTGTGGGCGACTTAATAAGGTGGCTTGTCTTGCTGTGATGAGAGCGTAAAAGCGGATTAATCCCTTTTATTTAAAAAAAAAAAAGATTGTGACATAAAAAGCCAAACTTGCAGGCAGATGATTCATAGAGTAGGAAATAAGGCAGTGCTGTTTATTAGCACTAGATGTGCTCTGCAGGCTCTAAAATAGAAAAAAAAAATGGGGGCAAATACTACTCACACACCAACACAGCACGCCTGAAGCTCGACCTCACCCAGGTGTTTGTCAACAAGCTGTACGTCTCTGTCACTGGGATTATCATTTTTGGACGCCTAACTGGATTGATTCATAGACATGCTGTTTTGTAATTATGCTGCAGGCCACATTTTTCACTCCACTTCTGATTAAATTGAACTTGTCTGACAACCCTCAAGTGCTTGTAAACCAATGTTTAGACAGGCAGAAATGGCTTTCATACTCTTCTAGGGTTCAAGACTGCATTGCCAGGGTGACTGGACAGGTAACACATTTCGTTTTTTTTCCTCATTTTTTTTTTAAGAAACACATGAAGAATTTAATTTCGCCTATTATCCTGTTGGTAGTGAAGAGCAAACTTGTAGGAAAACTGCTTAAATGCACCAGTTTTAATTTTAGGTAGGTGGACATGACTTAGGCACCATCCACACAAGCCAAGTCATTTTAATGAATCCCGTTTCAAAATTCATAAAATGCAATTTATTCAAAAATGGCTAGCAAGAACCCTACTGAGTGCAAACAACAGTGGAGAGCAGAAAAAAAACAACCAAATAAAAAAAAACTGTCTCAACAGGATGGGTCTCAGAGGGCAGGAAGAGTAGATCAACAAAAACACAGGTAAGTTTAGGAGTATTTATCTACTGTATAAAGCAGAACAAGGTGAATTACAATAATAAGGGTATACACTTAGGGCCCGATTTACTAAGATCCTAAATAAAGAGTACTAAATTGCGTGTGCACTGAAAAAGTTTGCGCGTGCTGTTTGCGTGTGGTTTGCGGGTGATCAACTAAGATTGCGTGCGCAATTGATAACAGGTGCAAACTGCAGTATTTAAATGAGGTGTTGCGTGTCTTAAGGTTTGCGAGCGCAAACTCTGCGCCATGGAGAGTCTGGATGGAATGCACAGTCACAAGTCACAAGCGCAAAATGAAATTTGACGAGTTGGAGTTAGAGATATTAGTGGAAGAGGCAAATAAACACATTCATGAACTACAGCAAAAAAATTTAAACATTACCAAAAGAAACGCAATATCGGAGAAAACCTGCTTAATTGGTCGGGTTTCCGTGACCCGGCGGTGCTCGGCATGATCTGAGGAGAAAAAGACAATCAGACGCAGAGCTGGAGAGCGCTTTGATTCAATCTATTTATGAGTTAAGTTTTTATTCAGATATCCACAGTATATTGCAAATATTATATATTATATAGCAAACACTGACAGTAAATGTGTGACAGACGGGACCATTATGGCAAGAAGAGAAGAGAAGTGTTCAGAACAGCACAGAGCGCACACTAAAGGCTGATTTATGGTTCTGCGTTACACCAACGCAGAAACGACGGCGTAGGGTACGCGGCGACGCACACCCCACCGCGACCCTACGCCGTCGGCTACGCCGTCGATTTAACGCATAACCATAATTCAGGCGAAGCTGCAGTCTCTGCGCTGATACTGACACAGCGGGTCGGAGCGGATTTGGTCATGATGTTTAACCTGTGTTTTGTGATTAATAAGCACGGGTTTTAATTAAATGTAATTTACGAAGGATGATTTCACATTCAATAAGATAAGTAATCAATAAAATACAAAGTTTTGGCACAAAGGCTTGGCCTGCTTGTGGGCGAGTGGAGGGGGGCACAATAAGAGAAGGTGGCAAGATATAAGGCGAAGAAATAAAGAAAAAGTGGCCTTTAATAAAACTTGTGCAACCATTTTTAAAATAGCATGCAGCAGAATAAAGACTCTCTCTCTGCGTATTCTTTGATTTTGGATGTCGCCTCCTTGCCACAATAACAGCAGCAGCAGATTAGCACCTTCCTTTCAAACGTATTAAATACAGACGCAATCACAATACACGCAATTACTTTCAGGCTTGGTAAATCTCATTGCGTGTGGTAAATGGAGCAATTTGCATCTTCCCCTCCCAGTATTTAGCGCTCTCTGGCGGTTACGCCCCATATTGATTATTCATCTGGGCAAAAGTACTAACTGAATTGCGTGTGCAATTTAGCGCATTTCAGAGACGCAGTCGTCTTTGCACGCTGTTAGTAGATCAGCTCGCACTTTGGTTTGCGGGTGCTGTCAAGTTTGCACAGGTTTTAACACACGCAAACCTTTAGTAAATCGGGCCCTTAGAGTAAGAGTAAATAGAAAACAGTGAGAACAGAGCTATAAGGACCGATGGAAGTCCTTCGGTAGAATAACTGGAGCAATGGTTCATGGCAACTAAGACAGGTCTAACTTGCTTCAGACAAAGAAAGGTTTGAACATAATCTTGAACATAATCCTAATCATGGAAGCTGGTTCCAGAAAGACGGCCGGGATAACTGAAGGTTCTGCCACCTACATTTGGAAACTCTAGAAATCACCGGTAAAACTGGATTCTGAGAGTGAAGTGCTCTGTTGGGATAATCCGGAATTATCAGTCCAGAAGGAGCTAGACCCTTATGCTCCTTAAGGGTTTTATATGCTAGAAGAATGATTTGAAATTTGATCCTGGAGTTTGGAGAAATATTATTTCTTGCAATAATCCACATCAGAACTTTTGCTGCAGCGTTTTGGATTAGCTAGAGGCTATTCTGAGTATTTTTTTTTTAATAGTTTGATAATATGACATTGCAGTAGTCCAGTCTTGAGGTAATATTCATAAACTGGTCTTTGGAATTCATAATGAGAGCCCAAAATCCATGCCCACAGAGTAATTCGTATGAATACACCGGAGCAGCAGAGTTACGGTTTGTGTAGTGCATGTTTTCCAATTAGAAAAGTTGTGGTACAATCTGCAGCCCCAGAAATGCAGAATTGTCCTTGGGCAAGAAACCAAACCCAATATCGCCCCGAATATGCTCGTAGCCTATGTATTTTTCTGCAAAGTAAATGTGCTGAACAATGAATGTGCTGTATGAGTGGATGACAAAACATGGATTGTAAAAGGTGCTGTGTGTGCACAGCATTCGCTAATTTAGCATGAGTATATGATGTTTTCAGATTTAAAAAATGAATGGTTCCATGAGGGCATAGTTTGTATACCAGAAAATCCAAAAAAATCTGAGTACAATTGAGCCATACCAAGTGATTCAGCAGTTTCTGTGAAAAAGAAGTGAAGCCAGTATTAATAAGGGGAAACTGTGTTCCTCAAAGGAAACTGAAGGATAGAGTCTGCATTAAAATATAATGCTCCGTTGTACAAAGAGGTTAAATTGGCAAAATATTGGAGATGGACAGAAAAAAGAGAAGATACATTTTGCTCACTGTTTAATTCGAATGAGTAAAAAATCACATCTCATACTCTGTATGGGAACTTGGATGAAGACACAAAAAATGAATAAGGTGACACACCGTGAAAAGAAATATACCTCCTTTAGGCACAATCCTGATAAAATAAACAAACGAAAAGACTTTATTTTGGAAGCATGGTTACCGTATTTTCCGCACTATAAGGCGCACCTGAAAGCCTTTAATTTTCTCAAAAACCGGCAGTGCGCCTTATAATGCAGTGCACCTTATATATGATCATTACGGTAATTTCTGTTACTGTAGTCAGGGGGATTGTGGGTAATGTAGTTGGTATCACCGAAGTAACGGCGCTAAAAACGTCAGGAATCGTCACAGACGTTCAAGACAACAGCAGCAACGCTGACTCGCATAATGGCGACTTTGACGAGACGGAGCAAAGCTGGTTTTTATTTTGTTAATAAAGTTTGACATACGGTACCTTTCTTCTTGTTTTTTTTTTTTGCATTTGCTGTAGGATTTTGTAGCATTTCCTGTAGCTCCATCAGGTAGATACGTAACTCAACCCCAGCCACGATAGTACGGTATTTTACCAGGTGCGCCTTATATATGGAAAAAAGTTTTAAAATATGTCATTCATTGAAGGTGCGCCTTACAGTGCGGTGCGCCTTATAGTGCGGAAAATACATGGAAGCATGCAATAGCAATAAGATATTAAAAGGTGGTAACATTGCCTCTTATGGAGAGTGAACTTGTTTATTATTAGGGCCCAAGCAATGACAGTACGAAGGCCCTATTGTATGTGTAGGATTTTTTTTTTTCTCGTTTTTCTTCCGACAAAATGAGGGCCTTTTTGCCCCCCTAAACGTGCCCCAAAAGTCACCAAATTTTGCACGCAAGCCAGGCCTGGCGAAAAATTTTATATTTCATGGTTTGCATTAATCGGCGTGGCTTAACAGCTCAACAGCGCCCCCTAGAAAACTTTGTGCCTCAAGCCCCACAATACGGTTGGACGTACATGCACGAAAATCGGTACACACCTGTATCATGTTGCAACTTAAAGAAAAGTCTCTTGGCGCCATGACCGAAACCAAACAGGAAGTCGGAGATTTTGAATTAATCGTGTCACTTTGGCGCAATTTATGCCATTTCTTCGGCTGCTTCTTTGTCCGAACCGTAACGTGCACCCAGGTGTGTAATACATCATCATTACTTTTCTCAGTCAAAAGCGTTACCGTGGCGACGATAGATGCCAAAAAGCCCCCCCCCCCCCCCCCCCCCCGATCTCCAGCTTCTGTGCTCCACATGCTAAATTATCCTTTGATAATAATTATCAGACTGGAGGAACACAATGTCCATTTTGTCCAAGAGAAGAAACATTAAAAATAAAAGCAAAAACATCTGCTATACTGATTTGTTTGACTACAGTATGCATTTCATTTATGTGATGGTCCATCGTAGATGCATTCAAACCAGCAACATCAACGCCTTTGCAGTAAAAACTGTAAAGGGGTTAGGGCTGGCTAAAAGCAGCTACAGTACTTATTTCAAAATCTTTACTGTGGTTTTACTGCAGTATAGCTACGATGGACATTTTGGCAGAAAGGAATGAATCAAGAAACTAATTGTGGAAGAAAAAAAATGAAAGTGTGACCAAGCAAGCGACCAAATGAAAGAAACCTTGGATGGTCTTTTAAAAGCAGCTTCACCTCTAACCTCTGCGCCTATTAAAGGATGCAACGTACAGTAAAAATGAGAAAAGGTCTTCAGTGTGCTGGTTTAATCACTGACATTCCTCCAGATTCCTTGAATGGACTGAAAATATATATTGTAGAATCCCATCCAATCTTTTTTTTGTTTTGTAACATTACAATGATTTTCACACTCTTTCATTTTTGAAAAACTGGGCAACCTTTTCTGTCTTTGCCCCTTGAAGACTCTCCCTTCCATGGATACTGTTTTTATACTATATTATTGTTATTGAGATCACCGGCTGATTTAACATTATCTTTTTTCTTTCATTTCCTTCCTAACATTAAATTGAGTTCCACCCTCTTTTGGAATGTGTTACCGGCCAAACGTAAAAATAAATGTGAAATGAAATGAAGCTTATGAGAAAATATATGAAATATGCATGGATCCACAGTCGGGGCTGAGACATTCCATATTTTGGAGAAAAAAAATACGGGGTCAGTCCACATCCAATACTGTGGTTTCATTTCTGCAAAGCTCCTACACTTGACAGTGGGTGTTCCTCACAAGCCTTCTTCATACCAATAAACAGCAAATCCAATTCCCTCCTACTTGGAACACAAGTAATCCAGGTTATTTGACGTGTTAAGTGGTTCTGTTGTTAAAATGCTCTGTGGTTACGGACTTCAAGAATTGTACTGAATAGGTATGGAGTTAAGGCAGAAGTCTGATTGGATGAAAGAGCCAAGGAGGTGGGGTGAGTGCATGGGCCAGGACAGGAGCCTGGGTGTGAGGGAGAGCGGACAAAAAAGTGAGCTTAGTGACTGTTTTTTGTCATGGTGTCAAGGTTTGGTTACAGCCGAGAGTAGCCAGTTAAGTTCTGCAATAAATTTGCAGTTTATGATTGCTCTCCACCCATCCTGTCTTCACATATAGTCTGACGTTACCATACATTATCTGCACTCGTTCCAGATGTCATTGGTTTGCAGTTAGTCAATGTGGAAGAGTCCTAAAAGGATCTGAGGTTAAAGTCGAGGGGTAAGAGGACCCAGCTGGTGCAAGAGGTAAAAGCCAATAAGCTAGAGACAGTCCAGTCAAACAATAGCAAAAAGAGTTGGTTCAAGTTGCTTTGTTTTATCTCTGAACTCTTCCAGGCCAAAACCAAAACAAGCCATAAGAATTTCTTAGTATAATTAACAGCAGAACTAGCATTAATGTCTTAAAAAAAACCATCTATGCTGTGTTTGGTATTGATTCGCAGCCCAGAAGTCAAGACAGTGCTAAAGTTGCTACAGTGTAAACAGCTAGCCATTGTCGATACCGTCCAGAGATTTGTTAATGTGGTACAAAAGAAGTCACTCCATGTAAAGTTATCACGAAACCATTTTTCAACCAGGTTATAAATATGTTTTTTAGTTCGTTTTTTTGCGGTAAAGGGCGACATTTTAAGATCATAGTAATTGGAGGTTGACTCCATTTTGGAGCCAATCCCAGTGGTCATTTTAGGAAGTAGATGTTGGCCTTTGGTTGAACTTGCATCTACATCTCGCCACAAGTTGCCGCTTGTTTTTTCTCCCTACAGCTTTATACTGTTCCTGTCTGTGGAGCTTCCGGCCCCCAAGAGTCTAGAATAAAGCCTGACAGCTGCTTCTGGAGTATATAAAACTTTGAAAAAAATTATACATCCTTTGAGGTTTGCTTTTAAGGGTTTTATAAATCCTCTAAAAACCACATTTTCTTTGGTCAACAAAGGCAGGATTACATCTTAAAAGCCTGCATTTATACCATTTAATTGATATAGCCACTTAATCTTATCCAGTGAGAATAGATGAAAGAGTCACTGATACTACAAAAGTACTTAAAAAAGATAATTATACATTTTCCTTCATTCTAATCAAAGTGAATCAACATCTGTGATCCACAGCTGTCTAAAACCTACATCAAACAGTGATATCTGATGCATGAATTTACAATATTCTTGTTCATCAAAGCAGGAATATTAACACTTTTGAATTATTTGCAATGATTACGGTTTACAAAGCCAGCTGAAGATGACAGTAGATTGTGTTTCTGTGTGATATGGAGGAGGAAGAGGAAGCAAAAAAGGAGGAGATAAACAAGCTTTTCTTGTCGAGAAAATAAGAAATTATCAGACGAGGGGAACAGAGACAAACTTCAGCACCCTAACACCATCACTGTAATCGTTTTCAACAAATTACATTTGGATTAACAACAATGGTTGAATTACAGTACTTGCTGGCACGGAAATTATTTCCACCTCACTAATGAAATTCATGAAATAACGCCTGCTGAGATTCCCACCTCACTCTTTTTCACACAAACGTGCGAACGCTTACACATGCAGGCAGACACAAAGGGGTTGATTAGGAAGTAATAATGGAGGCACCCATCATGTCATTCATCACTGCATGAAAGCAGACCTGTGGTGCATTATTTTACCTAAAGGCTCTGTGATTAAAAAGGGAAATATGGCATGTTTAGGATCCCCTGTAAAGAGGGGGATGAGGATCATGAGGGAGCCATTACAGTGACATAAAGTCAAATAAGGCTTAATAACTAGAGTATGGCAGCATCAATTTTGTGTGTGTGGTCAGATATTCAGATGTGCTCTGTTTGGTGTTATATATCACTGAAACCGTTCAGTTCAGTTCAGTTAAGTTCAGTTCAGTTTATTTGCACAGCTCCACTTCACAGCAAACGTCTTTACGGGGCTATTTACAGAGAAAGTAAACAGATGCAATACAGTCCATTTAAATATAATTTATGCACATTAAACATTTAATTTTTTATTCAAATTCAAAAATACTTCATTAATCCACAAAGAGAAATTAATTGTTACATTAATCAACATTTAAGTCGTATTGGTCCTTTTATAAATCAAATGTATTGCATTTCAATCTTGTCCATAGCATACAAATAAAAAAGCTTTCCAAAGAAACCCAAAACATTATATCAAACTTTCAGTTTGATTTAATCTCCCATCCCAAGAACCTCTAAAGTGACAATGAGTGCGTTTACATGGGAAGTTTAATTCCTCTTTAATTCAGAATTTAAAATTAAATCCGATTCAAAATGAGTAAAAATGACCATGTAAACACCTAATTCCGAATGAAAAAGGCCATTCCGAATTAAACTTAATTCCGAAGTAAGTGGGTGGTTTGTTCTGATTTTAAATCCGAATAGAATAATTCCGCGATCATGTATACACTCATTCCGCTTTAAATTAATTCCAGTCTTTCTGCGCTGCTCATTCCCTCGCCCGTCTGTCGCCATGACGCTTATATTCCGCGCTGGGCTGGTTTTCGAAACAAAGTTTCAAGATGGCAGCACGCAGTAAACGGTGGTCAAGAGCAGAGACAATTTATTTAATAAATAACTTGGAGGACCTGGGAATAATTAAAAGAACAGATGGCAGGAAACAAAGTTGTAGCGGCTAAGGGGCTAAGTTTGTTTTTCTACTGGTAGACGTAATGTCCGGTAGACGTAACTTCCGGTCCGCCCCCGTATCCAATCAGAACCTTCCCAACCCCCAGACCTTAAACGGAATTGGATAAAGCCGATCAATCGTGTTTTCCATGTAAACCTCAATTCGGAATTACTGTTTCCATGTAAACTCGAAGGAAAATAGTTTAATTCTGAATTATTTAATTCTGAATAATTAATTTCGAATTAAAAAACATAATGTAACCATGGCCAGTGTAGAATAAAAATCTGCCTTTAAAAGTAAGAACCCTCAGTCGGAACCAGACTTAGGGAGTTGCGATATCTATCCAACAGGTTGGCCAACAGGAAGCTCCTGGCGGGGCCAATCGGGATTTCTAAATTACATTCAGCATTCTCACGTGTCCATAAATCATGTTACCACAAATAATTTAAGCATTTGGACCGGAAACATTTTGCTTCGATTTGATACAATTAGATTACATAAAAAAACAATGGATGGACCGACAAGTTGGTTCAAGGCAAGGCAAGGCAAGTTTGTAGAGCACATTTCAGAAACAAGGCAATTCAAGTTGCTTTACATAATAAAAATATGAGGTCTTGCTGATTACACCAATATAGAGGTCCGGCGGGGGGATCTTTTAATCTCAGTCGCTACGGACATGGTGTATGTTCAAAAAAGCCTTTACTATAACTATTATCTTTTGAGGAGAAAGTATCAGACTCCCCAACACAAATTAAGAGCTGGTTCAACAAGAGTAAACAAAAAGAGTAGACACTTATAACTGAAGGCTCTGAGTCAGGTGCTCTGATGGAACATGACTTTCACCTTTAAAGGGGACCTATTATCGCATTTAATGTATATTTTAAACAGGCCTTGAATGTCATAAAAACAATCTAAAGCTTGTTTTTTCTACATAAAACAGAAATTCAGTCTGTGGGCCATGTCTCTAGTTTTACCGCTTCTAACCTCTTTTCTGTGAGTGATCCTGAGGGGCGGGGAGGCTATGATAATGAGGCTCTGCGCTGATTGGCTGCTTGATTAAAAAAAATAACGTCACTTACCACTGACTCGTGTGCAGTTGCCGGGTCCGTGCTGTTGGAACTGATCCTTTTATGAGGGTAAATGTCGATGCAAAACCTCATTTTTACTGTCCCCTTGTTGCTCAAACAGCCACTGCTTCTGAACAATGGCTGAAGCTCCGGCCGGCGGAGAGAGTTGTGGGCGTGGTTTCAGCAGCGGAGGCAGACCTATGGAAATCAGCGCCTATCGTTACGTAACGATAGAATCAGATTCTGAACGGCTCGTAGAAGTCACATGACAATGGAAGATTCAACCTTGCAGAATTTCATGTGATTTCATCTTTCCTGTTTTGGCAGGGGCAGTGGGGAGACCACTTTATATATGTTAAAACAAGAAAAAACGGGTTTTTCATAATAGGTCCCCTTTAATATAAGTTTCACCTGGTTCCTTTAATCACTACAATGTCTTCAAGACTTTAACATAATGTTATGTCAGTTGCATCTAACACTCCTGAGATCTAACAGGACAATTATACGAGACACAGATTGTGTGTCTGATGCAGTTGATCAGAGCACCTTGTTAAACAGGATTCATGATTTGCCGGGGATTTCATAAATTCTTCCAAAACGGTTCTTATCTCTGTTAGTAGTTTCATTGTTTGTTTAATAAGTCCATGTCAGAGTCTACTGTTCTGTCGTATGGGTTTCCTCAGGGTTCTCTTTTAGGCCCTTTTCTTTTTTATGATAAAACGCCTTACAAACAGACATCATTAGCCATTTCAGCAACATCTCATGTTTTTTTATGCTGATTATTTGTTGAACTGTTGCTTTATGTACTGAATTTAATCAATTGTTGGACTTGATTCATTACTTTACAGACATCAAAAAAAGCCTTGAACACCTTTGATTCTTTTAGGCAACAAATTGACTCTTAAGGGACATCTGTTTAGTTGACCCTGAAATGTTTTGGTGGCCCATTTGACCTGCAGTGGGTGCCGACTATCATTCTAAATGTCTGATCTGAAACTACGTTTTACACTTGAGGAACCAGTCAAAGCCCGACGTCAAAGCTTGAATTTGAGATGATTATATTTTATTCCTTTATTTGGATGATCAAAATGTTTTTACTTGTTTTATAAAAAGAAGTGAAAAGCTCTCTATCATACAAAACACAATCACTACACTATAAAACACTACAAGGAGGTTCCTGTGTTGTTTCATACAAGTTTGGTCACAATGGATTGTTTGACAGAGCTCAGTGCTCGAATCTCACCCTTCAATTATAGGCATAAACCTTAATTCCTGAGACTGATTTTCTGCTGTTAAAAGTTATCATTTCCCTGGTTTAAGGCCCAGGGTGGTGCCCCATATGAGAATTTTTTATCATTTTGATAATTCAATTTGATAAATAGTCGACTTTATTAATTATTAATAATTCTTGAATAAAATTATTAATAACCTTTGATAACTGGACAGCTAAGCTCCTGTTGCACAACAACACACACACACACACACACACACACACACACACACACACACACATGTAATCGGAAGTTTGTATTTACTGTTAGTAGTAGTTGTTGTTTTTGTGTAGTTTAGCCATCAGAATTTATCCTAAGTGTTGTTTTATCATCTTTAACACTTAAACGTGTAAATAAATTCTGATCAATTTGAATGAGAGAAGTTGTTTGTGTTTATTTTATACATATTTGTCACAACTGCTGGTTGCAAAGGTCTGTGCTCGGACTTCCTTCACTATTATTCTGAGGAATAACTTACCTTGAGACTGATTTTGCTCTTTAGTCATCATTTTCCTGATTACATCAGGTGGTGCCCCGTTTAGATCCATTCATTTTGATAATTCAATTTAATAAATAATCTACTTTATTAATTATTAAGGATTGTCCTTCGACAATCATTAATAACTCTTTAATAACTGAACCAGCACCCCCTCTGTGGCACAACAATACTGGCAAGAAGGTTTTTGCAAATTAAGCTACTAATCATTAATATATATGCAGACACACAAAAAAAGAATAATAAAGTGCAATTTAAATAAAATTTGCTAATTTAGTTTACTCACTTGCAACATTAAATCACAAATATTCCCTAGTAATAAAAGATAACTTGAGCTGACTCACACTGTGATGTACTTTATCTATTTTTTTCTTAGATTCCTCTGCAGAGTAGAGCATCTTCTTTTCATGCTCTTTTCTCCTGTTTCACTGAGATCCTGCTGGCCAGCAGCCTGATAGAATCAGACAGTATGTTCGCAGACGTGCCTGCATGTATGAACATGTCTGTGAAGAGGTGGAATATGTATGTCTGCACATTTATTGGATTATGTTTCTGTTGCTCATGCTCCGAATGATTGTGTTTATGTGCAGACACATGCTTGTATCCACTGTTTGTGACTGTACAAGTGTATTTGTGCTACTGTGTGTGTGCTTGATGGTAATCGCTGTGCATTTGCCAGCCAGTTTCAGTCACAGTCATTTGAGAGGGACTCTCGCCTATGCCGGTACCCCGACAGAGGACACCTAAATCAGGCTGACGTGCTCCTGGCACACCTTGTACGAGTACAAAATTGTCTCTGACAGAATCAAATGTATCCCATTGGATGTTCAACGAGAGTCCAGTTTCGCTGACCTCTTGTGTCGAGAAGAGATTATTCTGGGGAAAAAAGGGACTTGAAATACGGTTGGTTCAGAGTGGGAATATTTCTTATTTTGCTTATGTTAGAATGCAGGCGATAGAATATGTGTTTAGAGGATTTGCACATGAAATTTAATTTAATTAATAATTTTGGAAAAATAGCAGCAGACAAGTTGGGCTTCTTGGTGATACTACAATGAACAAGGCTCATTAGCATTTCTAGAAGTGATAAAGAACCTTGCATTTTGGAGAAATAACAGTTATAGATTAAATATATTCATATAGTTATGACAATACCAGACTAAATACCACACAATTTCATCAGTTTCTGTTCTTTATTCAGATTTCAGAAACTTAAAGGACACACACACGAAACATGCCTTTTATTCAAAAGCTGACAGTTTTCTGACGTCTTAATTAAACATCTATGACGTATTTTGGTCAAAATATCACAGAGGTACAGTGCAGCAGCTTCCAACCAAGCTCGTGGTTCCAACTGCAAACGCAATGCATGTGAGTCAATAAGTCCCCACATAAGTATCGGGTAATTAAATCCTGATCAAACCAGTGAAGTGAAAAATGCACATGAGCTGACATATGACACATTCCCCATTAGCCTACAGTCTGACACAAATCCCTGAACCTCATTTGATTTGTAGATTATGTGTTACGAGGTAAATGTCATTATGCCAACATGAAGGTCAAAGGTTTGTTCCAGGACGCATGAATCAAAAACTTAAATAAGTCATCGGTTTTAAACTATCCATCCATATCAAAATAATTGCATGAAAAAGATATTGATGTTGTTTGCGCTGATGTTTAAGGGCTAGAATAAGAAAAATAAAGTAAAAACAACAAGATTCTCATTTTGCTTTGTTTTTTATTTGCATGTGTTTGGTGTTTTGCTTGTTTTTTTTTTCAATGGCAGTGAGGGATGACCGCAAGAGCGAGACAGCTCTTCCAAGAAGTAATCAAATATTCCTTCAAATTATATTTAAACTGACATTTTATCATGCGTAAAAAACAAAACAAAAAAAATTGTTTATAATAATGAATGATGTGTCCCTGTCACCTAAACTTATGGTGATTTTTTTAATTGTAAATGTATCTGCATGAGTATGCATCACATCTAATTATACTACAAACTGTATGTGGTTTAACAGGAACTAGTATTCTGTTTGGAACGCTGATGCTTTGTCCGGCTCTCTTTGGAAAAGCATTAATTTCGACAACCAGTCTGAGATGAAGCAAATCACTGTTGCTTATGGTTAAATTGCTTTTCAAACTGTTTGGTGCAGGAAATTTGAATGAAGGCAATGCAAACAAGTGCCACGATAACTGCCTCAATATTCCTGTGAGGACAGAATGCATCATGTAGATGTGTATGCAGGTCTTTCCTCTAAGCAGATCAAGTTCTGATTAATGAAAAAAATCACAAGCATGACAAATGCCATGCATTGCCTGCACAATATTTTCAAAGGCCTTTGGCAAGGGTCATAAATTTACAGTTTTGTATAATTCATGTTTAATATGATTTGAAAACTGAAGACTTTTGAAGACCGTTATTAAATGCAGTCTGCAAATAGGTCCTTATTTTTTAGCGCTGAGAAACTAGTATGTTGGTCAATATGATGAGCCATATTTCTTAATTTTTATTTTGGGAAATGGTCAGTCCTCGGTAGCTGGTATGACCACGTGGATCAGGTATTACCATAATAAACCTTTGTCGGTCTCTACAAGCACAGAAAAACCACTTATGACTTTCCTGGGTGAAAAAAGAAGCATTACAGTATGTCCAGAGGCAAGGTCAACATCTCTGTGCTCTAAGGGATCTGGGATGTACCATCTCACAGTATACATGTGTACATAGAATAACACTCACACTGGGGAGCAATATTGTGTACTCTCCATGTGATAACTAAGCATTTGAGCCAGACAAGCCAGGGATTGAACTTCAAGCTCTATAATTAGCGAATAAACTGTTCCACAAACTTACCAATAGTTTCAGGCACAATTTTCAGCTTTTTTTTTCAAATTTGATAGCTCTGGCTATCAAATTTCAAAGCTGTTGCTTGCATCAGCAGATTGTGCACCTGTCTGGTCCTCCACTTCCACTTATCTTGATTTGATTTGATTAGATTTTTTATTTTGTACATGTAAAAGACAACAATTAAAGAGAAGATAAGAAAACAAAACAAACCAAACGAAAAAAAACCAAACAAAAAAACAAAGAATTTCATACTTTAACACTTAAAAGGAGCTAGAGGCCGGATTGTGGCAAGATTTATGAAAAAAATCTGTATACATTTTAAGTTTTCTAGTAATAATGTCAGATGAAGCGTTCCAAACCCAAAAGAATGATCCCTCTAGTGTATCTCTCCTTTGCCTTGAACAGGCTGTGTGCTGCAAAATGTGCTGCAATTCGGGCCCAAATTTCCCGCGCTGTCCTGCGGATGTGACGTCACATGACGCTGCATGTGCGTTCTCCCCGTTCTCCCGTGCCGGCTTCACTGTTGGCTGCAGTACCCCCAACGGCCGTCGTGGTGAAGGGTGGCGCTAGAGAGTCTCATTTCTTAAAAGGAGCCTCAAGCTCCTTTAAAGGTAAAGTCTGTAATCGTATTCAAAAACATTTATTGTTATACTGGGTGAAATGGTCCTTCCATCCTGAGAGTAGCCAGTGAATAATGTGTTCAGAAAAAGGAAAGAAAAAAATCCGACCTCTCTGACAGCTTTAATCCTGTAAAAACTCTGTTTTTTGCGCACTGAATGGCACGGATTGGTCAGAGGACCAGAGGATTGGCAGGGGGGAAAGAACCAATCAGATGCCTTCATTTTAAGTCCCGCCCACGCCCCCCTCTGTCCCATGCGCGCACTCTGCTTCCAGCCTGCCTCCAGCCCCCCGTGTCCACTTCCCACGGGTCCTCCTTGGCTCAGAGTGACCCAGTGTAACCCCCTCCGCCCCCCCGCTCCTCCAGACCGACTGGCAACCGCGGCTTGACATCTGAGGGCCCCCGCCGCTCCCGGCTTCACTGCCAGCTCGCTGTCGGGCGGTCACGTCGAATGTAACGGCTCGCCCTGCTAAAAAGGCTAAAAAAAGAAAGCCAAAGTGCGATTCTGCGGCGCAGGTTGTTCGCTACTGGGGGTCTGCCTAATGGGGGTCCGTGCGGATGGAGGCGTCTCCATCCCTGGGAGGGCGGAGAGCGCCGGTGCGGGTGGTGGTGCGCTGCGGTGCTGTGCAGGCTCTGTTGCCATGGCTACGCCGTAGGGTACGCCGTAGCCTACGGTGTAGGGTACACGGCGACGCGCACCATTCTGCGTTGGTGTAACGCGGAACCATAAATCAGCCTTCAGTGTGTGTGCTGTTCTGAACTTATCTGTTGTGCTCATTTTGCTGGGACGTCGGGTCCCTCTGCCGAGACACAACTTTTGCGGTATGCGTTCATTGTTGTGTCTAAAAATGATGCGCAGTGCCCACCCAATCAGAAACGGTACAGATATTCTGTGATATTTTTTTATATTTATAAAAAAATAAAATTACAAAAAAATAAAGGATCCCCATAACTTTGATTGGGTGGGCAGGACGCACGTTTGGGTGGGCACAGCCCACCCCTGCCCCCCCCTAAAACCGGCCTCGCTTACAGGTGAATGAGACATGGGGTAGTTTTGTTGAAAATGTGCTGTCCAAAATGTCCTGGAAAACTCGACTCCTGCAAATGCGCGTTCCCCAAAGTTTGTGGGGGCGTGGCTTTGGACGGAGCACTGACGGGAGGGGGAGGAGGGGGCGGGGCTTAGAGGAGGTGCCACTTTCAAATCTTGCTAGCTCTCCAACATCAAGGACTATACCTTTTAATATCTAAATTACATGTGCAAAAAGGAGTAGGAAGAAGTGTAAACTTATTTAATCCTACCCCCATTCACGAATCATTTATTAACAAGTATTTATAATAACTAACTATACTATAATTATACTCACACACTTACCTATACATACATACACATAGTTGAGTATTTCTATATATTTGTGCACACATGCCCATATAAATATTTATATAAATATACTTATTTACACCATACTATCTCTTTATTAACTCCATCTGCTCTATATCTATATATATCTACTTACACACATATTCACACACATAAATACATAAATACTCTTAAATACAAAATAAATAAATGAATAAATACATACATTTCACCTGTAAATTATACTAGCTGCTGACAATAATGGAACATTTTATTACTCGAAAGGCAAGCATTATACATACATACGTACGTGCGTGCGTGCGTGCGTGCGTGCGTGCGTGTGTGTGTATCATAGCCACATTTCATGTTTTGAAGAGTGAAAAGATCCCTTGAGAACGCATCACCTTCTCATTCAAGGTGATAAATCAGACACCTCCTCTTGAACTACCAAACAAAGTCAGATACTGCCTTTCTGTCACAGACACAGTAAACTAAATTCGTGGATTTTCACCTTCGGGCACTTTGGTTTAAATTTTAATCCCCTTAGACAAGAAAGTCAAACTTAATTCTTTTTCACGAAAAAGAAAATTGTGAGTCCTTAACCTAGCCGTGAGATGATTATCTAAAGGTCAGCACTCGCTCTTCTCATTCCTCCTTCCATCATCATGACTTTTTTCCACCAGTTAGTCCAGCAGCGTAAAGAGCATGAGCAGGCCTGAACACTGACTGAGTGCCTATCACAGCCGCCCATATCAGCCAGCGGCCTCTCAGAAACAGAGGTTCCCGCCCAAGAAATGAAGTATGGATTTCTAATTTAGGGGGATGGCTGGAGATGTGGGTCAAAGATGCATTTATTTCAGGGTGCCTCGGCCCCATCATGATTTCGATCAGCCTTTAGTTGAGAAATACATGCCGGCCTGTGGGTGTAATGGATGATGGTTGGATGTGGCTTACATTATGTATTAACTTTACTCTGTGAAAGAGTAGCTGTGAATATAATCACTGTTTGATAACCGTAATTTCTTCTGTTCCTAATGTGGCCTCTTAAAATGGTCCTTACATAAATTGTAAACTCCGTCTTTTGAAAAAGAGAGATGGAAAGAATGAGAAAGGAAAAAGCACATTAAATAAAGCAATTCACATAAGAATCAGAATCAATGAGCACCCATTATAATACAACACACAGCTGCAACCTGGCTCTCAAACCACCCCACATTTTTGACTTCACGTTTTTCCAGCCCTGCCTCTCACGTTGCAATTGCACATGCAGAAGTCATCCTCGATGTCAACCATTTCTCACCGGAGCACAGCTAACACAGACACGTGATTCGTCTGAGAGGTGTTATCACACCTGTATCCTTCGGGAGTGGAGGTCGACCACCGAGACCTTCCTGTTGCTGGTGCTAAATTTAGTTCACAGACACAAGCGAGATGTTGACCCTCTGACCACAGTGAAGTACCCGGCATAAAGGTGAGCAATATGGTGATGAAGATTAAGCTTTCATTCAGTTTAATCTGGAATCAGCAATTTAATAGGTTTTACAGGAGTCGACCCCTGTTATACCAGGTGTGTCTTGCTGTTGGAAAATGCAGGACAGGGTCAGAGACTAACTGGAGTGAAACATGGACAGAAATGGTGTATTACAGCGAAAACAGCCAACCACCATAGCACAATCCTGATTCCAAAAAGGCTGGAGCCCTGTGTAAAATATGCATACAACAAAATGCCCTGACTTTCAAATCTCATTAACCCATACTTACTTAATAGTAGAAAATAGAAAACATATCCAATGGTGAAAGGGAGATGTTTACCATTTCATGAAAACACAAAAGGTCATTTTTAATTTGATTCCTGCAAGAGGTCTCACAACTGCAAAAGCTGTAAGGAAAAGTATGTGATAATAAAAGAAACAGTTGGAGCAATCTCTTGGACCATGTGAGGTTAATTGGCAACCAGTCTGTGAAATAAATTGGTTCAAAAAGAACATTGTTGACAAGATGAGCAGAGGTTCACCAACCTACAGAAAACTGCATCCTCAAAGTGTGAAGCAATGTCAGAAAAAAGTTCAAAAATTGCTTCACACTTTGAAAATCTCATCTTCCAAACCATGAAAAGAATCAGAGGATCTGGGGAATTATCTGTGCACATAAATGGAACATCAGTCATGCAAGAATCTGCGGCGCATACGTGACATGCAATATACAATTGACTTCTAGAGGGGCAGTAGGTAAGTGACCGGTCCTTGAGTTCTACAATGAGCTGGCTGCTGCTGCACTGGTCGAGCCATCCCATGCAGCCAGTCGTATGGGGGTATTATTGTTCCAATATTATTTGTGTGTGCGTATCTCAATCTGTGTGTGCGTAAAAAGATTTGTGTGTCTGTATTCAGATTTGCGTGTGCGTAAAAAAGATTTGTGTGTCCGTATTCACATTTGTGTGTGTGTAAAAAGATTTGTGTGTCTGTATTCATATTCATGTGTGCGCAAAAATCAGCCGGGAGCTCTCGATTGGCTGTCTTTGTACACGTGGATTTTGACACACTTCTGCCGCGGCAAATCTGTAAAAACGATCCGTGTGTAAAACAATTTGTGCGTTTGTTTTACTTTGCCCTGAGCTCGGACTCACAGGCTCATGCCAGGCTACAGTAGCAATGCAGCCTTAACACCACTAGTCGGCGTGTAGCACTCAGTCAGTACGTTTACCTGCAGCAGTTCCATCGGGGTTTTGAACATATTATTAGACATCGTTTGGACTTTTAAACTGCATGCAAAGACCTGAACCCCATCTACTTCGGACCTATGTCGGATATTTAGTAATCGGGTTGCATATGGAGTAAGATAACTTCCAAAAAGATGTGTCCATGTTATAACTATTCGTATTCGTAATGATAAACATTTGTATGTAAATAAAAAAAGTTGTACCCCAAATTCTGCTGTCACGCACAGTCTGATTATTAGGGTTAGGATTGTTTTTATATGAGTAAGAAATTAGGTAAGAAATTTACCTTTTACGTCTCATTTATTCATTCACACACGCACTAATATACTTGGGAAACAGTTAGGCACCAAATATAATATATTCAATTTTCTCAGATGGCAAAAATAAGAACTTTATTGATCCCACATAGGAGTAATTCATGTCATATTAGAGAACAAGGTAGTGCCAAAAAACAATATGTAGCCTATCCCCCATATTTTACATAAACATATTTAAACATTTTCAAGTAACAAAATAACATATTTGAACAATTCTTCAGATTTTTTCAGTTCTTTTAATGTCTGATAAATGGTTCAAATGAGTTATTTTGTTATTTGAAAAAATGTAAATTTGTTTTCTTGATGAGAAAATATGTTTCTCTATTCTTATTTTTGTGAAGGGGGATAGACTATTGGGTTTTTTTCAGCACTACCTTGTTCTTTATAGCTGATATAACATGGATTACTCCTATGTGGGATCAATAAAGTTCTTATTTTTGCCATCTGAGAAAATTGAATATACGAATACGAATAGTTATAACATGGACACATCTTTTTGGAAGTTATCTTACTCCATATGCAACCCGATTACTAAATATCCGACAAAGGTCCGAAGTAGATGGGGTTCAGGTGTTTGCATGCAGTTTAAAAGTCCAAACAATGTCTAATATGATCATAAACCCGATTGAACTGCTGCAGGTAAACGTACTGACTGAGTGCTACACGCCGACTAGTGGTGTTAAGGCTGCATTGCTACTGTAGCCTGGCGTGAGCCTGTGAGTCCGAGCTCAGGGCAAAGTAAAACAAACGCACAAATTGTTTTACATACGGATCGTTTTTACAGATTTGCCGCGACAGAAGTGTGTCAAAATCCACGTGTACAAAGACAGCCAATCGAGAGCTCCCGGCTGATTTTTATGCACACATAAATATGAATACAGACACACAAATCTTTTTACGCACACACAGATTGACATACGCACACACAAATAATATTGGAACAATAATACCCCCATACAGTCGTCAATGTTTACAATCTGTGTCAAACCTTGTAGAGGAATTTCAGATATACTGTTGGGGTTTCCTGTTATCACTATGCCCCATTGATAAAACCAGAGATACTAACTCCGATTCCAACGATGAATGTTTGGGGATACTCAAAATCATATTTCAGCTCTTAGTCATGCTATCCACACATGTAGATTAAAGTGCTGCCATGCAACGGCAAAGCCACAAGTGAATACGATCCAGAAATGTTGCCGTCCTCTGTTTCTTATACTGGTATCCAAAGCTCATGTAAAATACACTGAGGCAAAGCAGAAAAATAGCTTTGAGATTCTTTTTGCAAACTAATGATGCTGCTTTCATGGACTAAAGAGGAAATGGACCAATCTGGTTTATGAGCAGCAATCAGTTCAAAAACATGTCTGATTATGTTGTGGTGCATTAGTGCTTATGGAATCCACAACATTGCAATCTAGAAAAAAAAATCAATACTGAAGGGTATATCAATAAGGTATATAATAATTATTACTGGTTATAGCACACAACTGACGTTTCCTTACACATGGCAACATTTGCACATTTCTTATTATTTTCTAATTTCTGCTGTACAATTACCATTATGTATGTATAAGGTGTAAATATGTATAGACATTTTTAGATATTCCTTTTATACTTACAGTACAGACCAATGGTTTGGACATACCTTCTCATTCAAACTAATTGGGAAGTGTGTCCAAACTAATTTCCCAGGCCCAGGATTAATAAAGTACATATTTATCTTTATAAAGAGTTTTTACAGAGACATGTGCTCCAACCCAGTCAATGCCCATTGGAGTGAAGACTTTGAGCTTTCATCTAGACAATGCTAAACGGCACATATCTTTACAAACGAATTCTGATACGCTACATAGTAGAAGTATTATATTCTTCATGGTAGAAGTCGGGGTGCTGAACTGGTGAGCCTGCAGGCCAGGTTTTTCAAAAATATATTTAAAAAAATCCAACAAAGAAGTCCCAGAATTATGAGCAACTCAAATCCTGTATAAAAAAAGAAGAGAGGGTTATTCTTCTCCCAAAACTCTACTAGCTGGTCTCCTCTGGTGCCACACTGACATGAATATAATCGCAAACATTTCCTTGACCAATTTTTTATTTTTTTATTTAGTCATTTATATATGTAAGATGATACATTTCCTCAGTTTAAACATTTTACATTTCTGTTCTATTGTGACTGAAATGTGGGTTTATGTAATTTGCTAATTTTATTTTTCTCTGTTTTGATTCTGATGTTTTTACAGCACTGGGCTTGTAATACGAAGTGTCTTTGCAAACAGTACAAAATCCTCTGCGATAAACAAAAAATGAGTTCTATGATATTAAATGATGCTAAATCTGTTTTTTTTTAGCTAGTACATTGCCTCAGGTATAATATTTTTAGTAATGTACATTTTATGATATGCTTTCCATGCCACCCGTTGGAATTGTACCTCATAATAGAGGCAAACAGAAAGGACATGCCGACAAGGCAGGACTCCTTCCCTAACCGGGTATCACGCACACACACCCACACACATCCAAGCACACATTTCCAAACTCACGAAGGGAGACATTATCTTTAGGCGATGGATCATGTAAATGGCATTTTGTCTACATTATGAGAATGTGGAAGATGTTTTTCTGCATGACTGAGGCGCTTATCAAGTGGGACCGTCTGTACCACCAACTCAATATATTTCATCTTCAGAGATGAGGAGAGGAGGCTGGAGAGGGTGAATAGTTGTGTGTGTTCATGTGTAAGCTGCAGAGTATGTGTGCAGAGTAGCAAATGGAATAACTCCTAACTTTATTTGGCTCTTACCACAAAAGGTTATATAAAATCCATCAAATACTGACTTGCAAATGAGTAGAATGAAAATATCTTTTATTAATTTGGCCAAGCCATTTAACTGATAATGAAACTAGTGAAATGTGCAAACATTCTCCGAAGACTTCCCTCTGCCTGCCTCCCCCTTTTACACCAAGCTGGTTCCAGGGCTGGTGCTAGTGCTGGTGCTAGAGCCGGTTCGCGGTTGGTGCTAAGTAAGAACCGGTTGAGAACCGTTTGCTTTTACACAAGCTGGTGCTGGCCAGCAGCTGGCCAGAGAACCACGTCATTGCGTTAAATCGACGCAGAGCCTACGGCGTACGGCGCCCAGCGCCGCGTAACCTACGCCGTAGGCTCTGCGTCAATCGTCACACCATATGAGGAAGCCGACAGTTAAAAGCTGTTTTAATTCCAGCTGTAGCGCTGTTAATATGGCACTTTATTAAGTTTTAATATTTTTTCAGGCGTAAAAGTAACCTTTAAGATCCCCTACCTGGGCTCAGTTTATCCAAATAATGCCTGTTAAGAAATTTGACTCGACGTAAAGAGCACAGCAGCTCCTCACCTGCGCCGTCTTCCCGGGGGAGAAACCTGCAGCTCTGTTGAGAGTTACGCTGGCTGAAATAAATCATTCAGGAAGATGTTGGTTTAATAGATGAAATATATCAGTTGTAGCTACGCCTGTTAAGAAATTTGCTCCGAAAATTTGGAGATTTCTGCCTGCCGGCTCCCGGAGCTTATGGGTCCGCGTTAAAACGACGCAGAGCCTACGGCATAGGTTACGTAACCTACGCCGTAACCTAACAGCCTTTATTCCGGTGCGGTCTTCACGAACAACGGACAAAAAAGGGATTATGTACATTCACTGAGTGAATATTATGAAAGTAAAATATATATTTCTCGCTAGAAATGTAATCAAAACACATTTTTATGCAGAAACTAACTCAAAATATTGATTTTATTCACTAAAAAATGTGACGTGGTTCTTTCCTCTAGACCAGCAAAGAGTTGGTTCTTGTCTAGCACCAGCTTTGAGAGCCAGGAGCCGGTGCTTAGACTGTGTAAAACCAAAGAACTGGTGCTAAGTCTGGCTCTAGCCCAGAACCAGCCCTGGAACCAGCTTGGTGTAAAATGGGTACCAGAGGACACGTCAGACGGCTCCCCCCCTGCTAACCTCCTCAGATGACTCTGGCCGTTCTCTTTCCATGCTAAAGACGGCTCGCCTCTCCCCCGAGCCGTGCCACACTTTTCTCTGTCATTAAACTATTTACTAGATTCAGTTATATTTATTCTACAAGTGAGTACATCAGCAAATTCTGGAATCATTTGCCCATCCTAACTAATGTCCAATGCAGCAGATAAACACAGTGAAACTGTATTTCCACATCGCGGTCTGACATGACAAATTTCAGTTACAAAGCATTGCATTATAAACCCACCAAAGTTCTTTCCTAAACCAAAGACTGCAAAATTTGAGGAATTTTCAAAGTGGTTTACTTTCCATGAGAATAAACAGGAATAGTATTTACATTAGTATGTTGGTTCGTTTTGAAACATGTTTTGTAATGAATAGAAACTAGTATGGATTTAGCCTATGGTTCTGATATTCTTTATAAGACTGGTCCGTAATGGGCTGTAAAGTTGTTCTTGCTCCCATACAGCAGGAAAGCAGCACTCTTCCTCCTCTAGAAAAGGTTTCAAACAAACAAAGTGAGCAGATGTTGGCACTAATACAGTGTTATTTAGGTCCAAAAAAGTCATTTATCGGAAACACAGTCAACAAGGGGCCCATGCCACAATGCACACAGGCTGTCTAAGACCTACAAAGTTTTTATTAGTTTGTTAGGCCGTTGCTTTGCAAAAGTGCAATGGAGTTTCCCTTCAAGTACAGGTTTGTTTACATAAAGCATTTCTAATAAAAAGATGGTGAGTTGAAGAAAGACCCTCATAGTGTTTTTGTCTGTTTTTTTAACCCAGTGGGTATGATAACATCACATCATATTGTGGAATTGCATGAAACAAAGTCATATTGTGAAAATCATGTACATAAGAATTTACTAAGACCTGATTCCCATACTTTTAAGGGGTTATCTGGTCTGAAAAATCAGTATCTGCTAATGTTTAGATTAGATTGTCCTTTATTTCTCCCTCAATGGGGAAATTCGCTTTGTGCAGCAGCAGTACACTCAACACACACATGCAGGGAAAGGGTAAAAAAAGTTTAAAAAAATATATAATTACAAAATATAAACAGTATACATATGTTGTTATCGTCCGTTTCTACTGTGAGCAAGCCTGGTTGTACAGTCTGATGGCAGTGGGAGGAAGGACCTGAGATGCCTCTCAGTGACGCATCGCAGGTGACGAAGCCTGTCGCTGATGGAGCTCTCCAGGGCTCTGACAGTCTCCTGAAGGGGGTGGGAGACATTTTCCATGATGGAGGACAGCTTAGCCACCATCCTCCTCTCCCCCACCACCTCCACAGGATGGAGACTGCAGCCCAGGACAGAGCCGGCTTTCCTCACCACCTTGTCCAGTCTCTTCCTCTCTGCTGCTGTGATGTCAGCTGCAGACCACACCATAAGAGATGGCCGACGCCACCACAGAGTCATAAAAGGTTCTCAGGAGGCCGTCCCTCACTCCAAAGGACCTCAGTCTGCACAGCAGGTGGAGTCTGCTTTGGCCTTTCTTGTAGAGTGCCTGAGTGTTTATGGTCCAGTCCAGTTTTTTGTTCAGGTGAACACCCAGGTACTTGTAACAGTCCACTATCTCTATGTCCGTTCCCTGGATGTTCACCGGCGAGGGGGGGACTTTGCGCCGACGGAAGTCCACTACCAGCTCCCTTGTTTTCCCCGCATTAATCTGGAGGCGGTTCAGCTGGCACCAGTCTACAAATCTATGGTTCAGTTCTCGTTCTCGTTCTCGTCTCCGTTGTTGATGAGACCGATGATGGAGGAGTTGTCCGAGAACTTCTGTTGGTGGCAGTTTGTTGTGTGGTGGGTGAAGTCAGCCGTGTACACGGTGAAGAGGAGGGGGGCCAGGCCGGTCCCCTGTGGCGCTCCTGTGCTGCAGACCACCGTGTCAGACAAACAGCCTCTTGTCCTCACAAACTGTGGTCTGTTTATGAGGAAGTCCAGGACTCATGATGTCAGATGCAGTTTGTCCCTCAGCAGTTCTGGCTGGATGGTGTTGAAGGAATTGGAGAATTCATAGAACATTATCCTTACAGTGCTTCCAGCCCGCTCCAGATGGGACAGGAACCTCTGCATATGGAAGATGACGGCGTCCTCAACCCTGATGCTCGGCTGGTAGGCGAACTGCAGTGAGTCGGCGGCGGAGATCACCAGGAGGCGCAGGTGGTGGAGGACTAGCCTCTCTAGGGTCTTTTCCAGGTGCGATGTCAGGGCCACTGGCCGGGAGTGGTTGAGGTCGCTGGGTTGAGATGACTTGGGCACCTGTTCCACACAGGACGTCTTCCACAGCTGTGGTACCCTGTGCAATCTCAGGTTGAAGATGTGCTCCAAAATCCTGCACAGTTGTCTGGAGCAGGATTTGAGCAGCCTGGAGGTGATGCCATCTGGACCTGTTGCCTTCTTCGCCTTGAGCCTGGCCAGTCCTCTCTCCACCTGAGCTGTGGAGAGCACCATGCTGGGTGAGGGGGGTGTTGAGTGAGCTGGACGGGGTTGCAGGGAGGGGGTTGGTGGGTTCGGTGGAGTAGAGGGTGGGCTGGGGGGTTGTGAAGGAGCAGCCTGCTGGAGGGGGGTGGTGGAGTAGAGAGTGGGCAAGGGGTTGTGGAGGGGAGTAGCAGGGAGGGGGGTTAAGGTGTGAGTCCTTTCAGCAGCAGGGGTTTCAGGGCTGGTTGGGTGGGGGGAGGGGTGGCTGGTTGTTCAAACCGGTTGAAAAACCTGTTCAGGTCATTCACCCACTCATGATCCCTGTCCAGCGCAGGTCTGGAGTTGTTACGTCCTGAGATGGTGTTCAGGCTCCTCCAGACCCCGGTGATGTCATCCCGCTGCAGTTGTTCTTCCATCCTCCTCCTGTAGCTGCTCTTTCCCTCTCTGATCTTCCTCCTCAAGTCTCTCTGCACAGTCTTCAGGTCCCTGTCTCCTGACTTAAAAGCCCTCCTTTTGTCCTTGAGCAGGTCTTTAATATCAGGAGTGATCCATGGTTTGCTGTTTGTCTTGGTTGGTATGGTGGAGTCTACACAGAAGTTTATGCAGTCCGTGACACAGCTGGTGAGACTGTCAATGTCCTCCCCGTAGTCCTCACAGAACACATCCCACACATCCCACAGTCTCAAAACAGTCCTGAAGAGTCTCCAGCGACTCTTCAGACCAGATATGTCTAGTGTGGGTAACTGCTGGTTGTCTGCGTACCAGAGGCCGATACAGGGAGGAGGTGTATCAGGTCATGATCAGATCTTCCCAGGGGGGGAGAATGATGTATATGCCTCTTTAAGGTTGGCATAAAAAAGGTCTAGTGTTTTATTCCCTCTGGTGCTGCAGGCGACATACTGGCTGAAGGTTGGCAGTGTGGATGAAGGAGAGGCATGATTGAAGTCACCGGTAATTAAGAGGAAGGCATGTGGATGCTGTGTTTGCAGCCTGCTTACACTGAAGTTTAGGACATCGCTGGGTTGAGTCGGAATTAGCAGAAGGAGGGACATACACAGCTATTGCGATAACACGCAAGAGTTCCCTCGGCAGGTAATATGGCCTCATGCTAATAGCTAACAGCTTAATGTCCCCACTGCAGAGTTCCTTTTTGATAGTGATGTGCCCAGGGTTACACCATCGATAGCAAGCCCCCCTCCTTTTTTCTTACAGCTCTCTTGTGTCCTGTCTGGCCTTATCAGATGAAATCCGTCCAGAGTGATGTTGGAAACTGGTGTTTTCTCCGTTAGCCAGGTCTCCTGGAACAACATCATGCTACATTCCCGGTATTCCCTTTGGTGCCGTGCTAGCGCCGTTAGCTCATCCATTTTATTGTCAATGGATATCACATTCTTGGTGATGATGGTGGGGAGTGTCGGATTGAAGCGCTTAGCACCAGAGCGACTCTTTTCCTGCTCTTCAGCTCAGGGGGAACGTTGGGCTTGTTGTTGGTTAGCTTCCCTTGGCTACAGAGGGCTAACAGCTGTAAACAACTCACAGTTGTAAACAATGGAGCTTTTGCTTCCTGTTGCTTCGGTGGTTGCTGGGGTGATGAACCAGGTGAAACCAGGTATAGCAGAAATAATAGGGCCAGCCTCACAGTTTTGGCAAAACATGATGCCGCTTGGTAAAAAAAAAACACATTTCCACAGAAAACAGGACCAAAAAATAGTCCAAAACAGATAAAACGAGACAATAAGTAAAACGAATCGACGGAGTTGCTGCAACAAACTAGTCACTAGCGCGCCGCCATCTTTAAATTCTTGAACTTAATGTAATTTTGCATGTGGGCCTGAAACTTATCAGATGTACCCCCTGACTTCCCACTCATTCACAGGGTCCTTGGTAAGATCAATGACATCGGGGTGATAGTCAAACCTCAGGTTCAAGAAGAAATACGCAGTCTTGTCCTGTTTGTTGAACACTGGACCATCTCCTAACCCTCACACAGACACAGGGGTATCTAGTCCTTTACAGTTTTTCTCAGTCGCTTTGGTATATTTCTCAGATCATCCTCGACATTTGCAAAAGAGTAAGTGCATTTCTCAAAACAGTTCGTACAAATAGCAAAACACCATGGATTACCTGCAAAAGCCAGTCTCTTGCTCAAAATCCTTAGTTCATCTCTCAAAATTAAATATCTGTGTCAATGAACGTGTCAGTGCATCAGAATCACAAGTGCTTGTGTCATTGTGTACGGATAAGACAGTCAAATTGCTTAGTCATGTTCAATATGTCAGTGTACTTTGGAGGGATGTTCTGATGTAAACTATGGCTAAAGTTTTGATGACAATTACTGTAAATTGTAAAGTTACACCTTAGTGTATGTGGGAGATTGATTGCAAGAGACTGGACACGATTCACATTTAAATTTTTATTGTTTGTACCACCATTTGTTGACAGATCATGTCATTGCGATACAGAAAAGAAAAAGACAGCACTGCAGAGCAAAAAGACAAAAAACAAAAAGACAAAAGTAAAAATTTAACATAGGACAATCTCCTTAGGGAAAACTTTACATGCAGTACTGTAGGAATTACAATGCAGTCTTCTTACACCTCCTGACTTTCCTGTCTGTTGGGCCACAAATTCTCATCCACGTCACAACAAATATCTTCTCTTGCCCAACATTTGGTTGCACCCTTCGACCAGCCTCGGCCATTGTAAGCCCATGATTGAGAACACGGTCTACAAGTGTAGCTCTTATCTCATCAGGAACGCGCATATGTCCTCAGCCTCTTCCTCTGTTTTTCCTCCCAACTCCTCCGCCACGCAGCCTCACTCCTCTTCCTCTTCTTCTTCTCTCTGGCTGTTGACCCCGTCCAATTCCTTGTCCTTCCATTGTCAGACATTGTAACATTGTGTTGTGCTCTGGCTATATGTATACTTGCCAGCTGATAGTTCATGAGATGCACCTTTGAGCTATTTCAGAAAACTGGTTGATCATTGGTTGATCTAATTGCTAATAGCTTGACATATTTCCCTTCATTACAGAAAGTCATGATTCACCTGGGAACAATTTACCAATTCAGGCCAGATTTAGAAACAAAGTCTAATGGAAATGTATAGAAATATGCTGACATATTATGACAACTTGTTCAACCATTTTGCATGTAAAGACTTATGCGATGAACTAATGCCTAAATGTTGCGGGGGGTGAGACTATTCAACAGTGACCCATTATAATACATTTTGATCAACATAAACAACTGATAATGTAGGAAACAGCAGAAAATTGTACATTATCATTTGCATGGATGACAAATGAGAAATGAGAAACTGCTTTTTTGATGTGCACAAGTGACACAATTATGTGAATATTGAACAAGTAGTTTTGAGAATTTCAATTCTGATCTGAGAAATGTACCAAAGCGACTGAGAAAAACTGTAATACTGACCATTTGTTTCCTGAAATCCAGGAGTGACAGCTTGGTTTGCATTGCCAGCATTAAGCCAGACCCATTTCTGGTGGTTGTTGGACTCTGCCAGGGCTTCCCTCTATCATGGATTTTGTTCATAACCTTTGTGGAGTGATTTACTAGGTGCACCCACTGTGCGGAGGGTTTCCAATTTGGTCAGCTTAGGACTTCATTTTTGTTACATTTCAGATCATGTGGTCACCTTAAGCTGCTGCATCGTGAAGATGTGGTGCTCATACATATCGAAAACAGCTAACTGAGGTGGTTTGGGCATCTGGAACGGATGACTGCCAGATACCTTCCAGAGGAAGTGTTTGAGACAGGTTCCAACAGAAGGAGGCCTTGGTGTAGAGCCTGAACTGGCCTTAAGAGATTAGAATGCTTGGTTTTCTTGAGCATGGCTCAGTGTCTCTCCAGCCAAGCTGTAGGAGGTTGCTGGAGAGAGGAAGGTCTGGAGGTCTCTGCATAGGCTGTTGCCACACAGTTCAATATGAATGCCATAAAATGGGTGGATGGCTGTAATATTTAATTAATTAGCATAGTGGGTACAGTCAGTAGCTCCTCAAACAAGAAGACTGTTGGATTGTGATCCAGTTCCATCACATATAACAGTTTATTTGGCTTCTTTGTCTGACTGACAGAAAACAGGACCAAAAAATAGTCTGACTTTGTCAGTCTTCTTTGTTCTGGTAAAGGGCTGTATCACACAAAACAACTTTCAGAGTGTTTCACACTGGAATCATGATTTATATGTCTATATTTTAGTCTGACTTTGACCTACAACACTTATTTTTATCTTCTCACCCCTCTGTCAACCTCTTCTCACCCCTTGTAGCCTACACTGCATGTCATCGCCTTAACCTCCCCCATTTATAAAAGTCACACATTTTCTTTTTAACCTTTCACTTTGTTGAGTGACACTGCAGGACTAATTCTTTGGAACCCACTTCATATGTATAGATAGATAGATAGATAGATAGATAGATAGATAGATAGATAGATAGATAGATAGATAGATAGATAGATAGATAGATAGATAGATAGATAGATAGATCCATGGAAAATGGAAAAAAAAATATATTTATCAATTGATTTGTACTATAAAGTAATTTTCCATTTAACTTCACCATTTTCAGATTATTTTTTCTTCAAAATCGCCGAATTTTCACATTTGCTGTTCAAATGCTGAGAAGATGCGGGCAGTGAGGCAGCACCCCGCTGAGCCGCACCATGGATTGCGCAATGACTTGGCTAACTGTGCTGCCATGCTATGTGAGACCAGATCGCTGTCTCTTTGTATGTCACTATTAAAATTTTCGTTTGCTGTATGAAATAAGTTTCCATAGTTAAGCTGATTTATATAATGAACAGCAACTATATGTGTGTAATGTGTTTCCTGTGCCGGCGCAATCATAAAACGGCTGAAAAGAGGCATGGGTTGAGGCACGCACTTCTCCTGACTCACGGTAGGGGGCACTAGTGAGCTCAGGGATTCTTCTTGCGACTCATTGGCTGCAGAATAAGAAGGAGCGGCGCATGGACTTCATTTATAAGTAAAGGTAAGACTGTCATAATAATTTTTTTTTTAAATTAAATTTGCTTTTTGTGCACTACAGTTTGTATGTGTAAAGCATTTGTATGTGAATGACGATAGGAGGTTTTAAACATAACCAGTTAACTGCTGCCATTCAAATGATGAATAAGTTGCTCTGGAGGGTTCATATGCTTGTAAATCTGACTGATGAAGTCAGTGCCTCCCCATCCATGAACCTCACCGCACGTCACAGATAGATAGATAGATATAGATAGATAGATAGATAGATAGATAGATAGATAGATAGATAGATAGATAGATAGATAGATAGATAGATAGATAGATAGATAGATAGATAGATAGATAGATAGATAGATAGAGTTAAGTATTGGTGCGCTTTAGGCACGTCTGTGTAATCATCAAGGCTTTTACATTGTAAAGTTCTTTGACCACTAAGCTATTTTTCCCCATTACGACTGAAGTCCTGATGAAGAGACTTTTTAAATTTAATCTCACAGAAAGCAGGGGTTAGTCCTGATTGGCTGAAACTGCAAAAAAAAAACAAAAAAAAAAACAAATCCTCGGTAAGTATCTATGCAAATAAGCAACAAGACTCATGCAGTGCCTCTTAAGCTACTTGGCCTGTAAAACTCCACTTCAGAAAATCAAATATGAGTATAAGATAAAACGATAAGAAGTGGAATGTTATAGGAATATAAAAAGGCAGAAGCCTAATAGCAAAATGGGGTCAGCGTTTAAATCTGTTACAATTGTTTGTGAGGATAAGAAAGGATTGTAACAAAGTGGCATAAAGCTTAGTGGAAGTGATAACCTTTCTATGGAATCTATTTGAACTTATCTCACAGCCTTATGGGATAATTCATGCATGTCCATGGGCAGTATATCCTATATATATGGTTAATATCTGACAATGATCAACCGGGGCACCACTTCAGTTTCGCCCTTTTTTTTTTGTCTCCTTACTTTGTTTGCCCTTTAACTTATATTTTTCGTGAGACCAACACACATTTTCTAAAATGGATGTCAGCAAGAGGGTCATCTGTTTGAACGCAGATTCATTATTTTGATTGATGCCACAAGATTCCACCTTTCTCTGCAGACATAAGAGGATTCAGCGGCGTGCTTTATGGTTTATAAAAACCTCAATGGAAACTTTAAGTCCTTTTATGGATCTCCCTGGTGCTTTCTCTTGTCTTTCAACGTGATCCTGACAAATGAACCAGAATATTTTTCCCTGCAAATAAAGTTAGTAGGAAGGCTTTCTGGAATACTGTGTCTTTTTTATTGGCTGTGTTTGTCTCTGAGGCATGATCGATATGATCAATATTGCGATGGGGATATATTTGGGTCTTTAAACTGCCAGATGGAGAAGTGTGACTGGAATAACAGTCTTATGTGAGCAGAGTTGGGGGAAGTTGTGTTAGATTGGTGGAATGTTTTGCTGTGAAGATGTATGTTATCATTGGAACAGACACAGGCCAGCAAAATGATAATAGAAAAAAGCAATCAGGGAATCAAAGACTACATTTTTCAGCCTTGTTTTCTTGCAGTAGTGCACTTTCATAAATCTTAACAGTTTTACCTGTGGTAATGCTTTATATGCAGGGAATTTAATAACAACATACCCTATTTGCTGTGTTAAGGCTCTCTGAGCAATACCAAAACAATTCAGAATTAATTAAATGCCTTGTGAGCGTTATGCATATTGTTCAGTGGCAAAATAAAAGAGGATGAGTCATTTTTCACAAACCATAATGGAACAGTCCCCTAGGGCTGACGGTGAGTCTTAATGCGTCTTGAGTTACATATCATCAGCAACAGTATATTGCAGACACCCAAAAAGAAAGAGAAAACTCCCTATAGTAAGAATAATTTCTCATGTAGTATAATTCTTTTTTTCCTCCAGTTGTTCAATTTGCTCATACAAATTCATGACAACAATGCATAGAGGCTGATTACAACCACAGATGACAAGGAGAACTTCAGCTGGTAAAAGGGATACCGATATCCACCTCTTATCAGACTAAATAACTAACTAAATAAAAGAACAGTAAATTCCTTCCACTGTTTTTACCAGTTTGGTAGGAGCTGGTAAAGTATATGAGCCCTTTAGCATTAGTGGGTTTCTGCATTTAATTGCCATAAAATGTGATGTGACAAAAATAGACTAACTCAATATGCTTAAGTTCATAACATGCAAACAATTACAACCTGCATGTCTTTATCGAACATGTCCATTAAACATTCACAGTGCTGGAGGGAAAATAACTGAACTATTAAAGACTATTACTTCAACGGCAGCGGATTATGGTCGGCTGTGGCTCAGTGGGTAGAGTTGGCTTTCCCCTAACCAGAAGGTGTCTATATCCATCCCCAGCTCTGTCTGTTGTGTTGTCAAAGAGTCCTTAGACAGGATACTGAACCCCTCATTAACCACCGATGCGCTCAGTGTGGTAAGAGTGTAAGAACCCAAAAGTGAATATATAGTAGTGCAGTGTAAAGTACTGCAGTGTGAAAGTGTAAATGAGAACTACAATATAAGGTGTTTAGCCCAAGTCCACTTAACTGCAGTTGAACTCTAGATAATGAAATGCATTTGGATGTGCCGTTTAGAGCTACTCTGATAAATAAAAGACACTGATAGATGAGGTTTGCTGTTTATAAGGAGACCTTACTGATGCCTGGGATGCATCTCAAAGACATACAATCAAAAGTAGTTGATCTTCATCAAGCTGGAAAGCGATAAGGAGGTGTTTAGGCATTAAATAATCCACATAGAGAGATACTGTATATGGAAACAGTTTAGTAATGTTGCTGCCCTTTTGTAAAAGTGGACATTCAGCCAAGATGATGTCAAAGTCCCAATACAAATTCTCAACGAGGTGGTCTTGAAGACATCATACAACTAGCAATTATTGCAGTTAATGAGCCACTGAATAGGCATGATGTCTGTGGCAGAAAACCACAGGGGAGCCACGGCTGTGCAAGGGGGAAAAAAAAGAATGAAAAAAAAAACATTGTTGCGTGACTGGGGAAATGTTTTATGGACTGATGAAACAAAAGTTTATTTGTTCGGAAAGAATATTCTGCACTATGTATGGAGCACAATGGACGCAGCTTACCAGCATCAACACATCATCACAGATGTGGAGCATGGTGTGGACATGCTGCTCTGCCTCACAGACTGGACCACTTATCAGCATGGAGGGGCAAATTAAATCCCAAGTTGGACAGAAATACAGGATGATAGGAAGTGAAGTTTGATAGAAGGGATGCAGCAGGACTGACCCGAATCAATGAGGTAAATCAACCACAGAAGGGCTTCAAAAAAAAAATTGAAAAAAAAAAAATCACCTTTTGGAGTAACCCAGTCACAACCCAGAAGTTAACCCTCAAGAGAGACGTTCACACCAGAATAAATGTGTCTAAGCTGAAGCAGTTATGTGAAAACGAATGGTCAAAACTTCATCCTGAAGATTGGCATCTCTGGATGAGACCTGCACAAACACACACGGCTGCCAAATAAGGTTTAACAAGCCCTCTAAGGATTCACCTACTTTGTCCTTCAATGCTGTGACTCCTTAGCAGTTATCTTCAATTAAGACCCAAGGAATTATAATTGTGTGTTATGAGCTAAAGTACATTGTGTTTCCCTATTATTGACTTGAATGAAGATCAGACCACATTTTAGGACAAATTATAATAATAAACTTTATTAAGGACACAAGGTCCATAGCACAACAGACAACAGACAAAGGGTACAAAAAATAAAAATAAAATCCACAGTAATCACATATCACATATCACATGACATTTACATAAAGGCTTTTACGCCAATGATTCCAGATTCTGGAGAAGAACCTGACTGAGCTCTGTGCAGGGTTAGTCAGTGTGAGAATTAAATTGTTCCCAGAGCCCGACAACCTGCACATACATCTGTGCATAAGGTTACGCAGTACAGCAGTGCAGTACGGCACACCAACACTGACAAACAGCTGACTTGCACTGCTCCAGCGTGGCACCTTGAGCAACAGCCTCATCCCATCATTATAGGCGACACACAGTTTCTGCATACTGCTCTTTTTATAGTGACGCCACAAGTGAGCAGTATACATGGGGGTACAGTAGGCTCTAAAAAGTGCAGCCTTCACAGGTACAGAGCACACACCAAATTTGCGTATAAGTGTGTTCGCTTGCGCATACAATGCACGACGCTGTCTGTAAATGTCCCTATCATCAGACAGGTCGTCATTAAAATAGTGTCCCAAGTATTTCACCTCATTGCACACTTTGAGGACAGTGCCAGACAAAAAGAAGTCAGGAAATGACAGTTTGCTGTCCTCTTTGGTCCTGACGATCATTATGTTGCTTTTCTTTGCATTGTAGTGAATGTCAAAGTCGAGGCCATATTGTGAGCAGACCCTCAGTAGCTGTTGAAGACCAGCACTATATGGTGAAAAAACAACTAAATCATCAGCGTACATCAGGTGGTTGATGATGGTGTTACCAACCACGCAGCCTGTACCACAAGCACTGAGCAGCTTTGATAGTTCGTCCATATAAATATTAAATAAAAATGGAGATAAAATGCTACCCTGTCTAACTCCATTGCATACTCCAAATGGAGCAGACATAAAGTTACCCCACTTTACATGCATTGCCTGATGAGCATACCAAAAAATCAGAATCCTTAAAAGATACTTGGGAACACCTCTGCTGTGCAATTTATAAAACAATTTTTCATGGTTTATACGATCAAAAGCTTTAGAAGCATCAATAAAACACAGAAACATTGTAGAATTATGCCTGTTATACAGATCTAAAATCTCCTTTAGAGCAAAAATACACATGTCGGTCCCATGTCTGGGTTTGAAACCAAACTGGTTATCAGATGTCAGGACAAACGGTTCTAGCCTGTTCAGTAAGATCCTCTCCAGGATTTTGGATAAAATACTGGCTAAG